>NW_027208961.1:0-39181 GCF_027789765.1 Dendropsophus ebraccatus
TTACTACCCCCATATACTAGTCCCCGTATAAAGATGGCCCCCAGGGTGTTTTCGGCGTCGGACGCATATGCTATTATTGCCTCCAACACCGAAACAGCCAGTGAGAATCAATGGGGGGATCCTTCTTTCCTCCATTCATCCTCATCATCATCATCATCATCATCCAGTGACGTGTCTGGGGGTAGCGTAGCGTATGATGCCCCCCAGACACTTCTTTTCCGCCAGTACCGTCCCAATAAGAGATCACGGTATGGCGTGAAATTCTACAAACTTTGTGACAGTACCTCAGGGTACTCTTACAGATTTAGGGTACGTGCACACTGCGGAATGGCGAAGGATAACCCTTTGTGCATTCCGCAGCTCGCACCCACCGGCGGACTGATGCAGGCGCGCGTCTCCACCCGTGTCATAGACTCCATCCTATGCACGGGCGGATTCCGTTGTCCGTCCAAAGAATGAACACGTTCATTCTTTGGACAGAGGGCGGAATCCGCCCGTGCATAGAATGGAGTGTGACACGAGCGGAGACGCACACCTGCATCAGTCCGCCGGCGGGTGCCAGCTGCGGAATGCACAAAGGGTTATCTTTCGCCATTCCGCAGTGTGCACGTACCATTACAGTGTATTAAGGAAGGGACACCCGAATCCAGCCCCAGATGAACCCACTCCCCCCCTCCCGTCCTCAGAGTTAGTGGGGAGATCGTCCGGGAACTGATCTTCCCACTGCTGGATAAAGGTCACCACCACCTGTACGGGGATAACTTTTATACCAGCACCCCCTCCTCTGGTCTCTCGCTGCCCGAGCTACTGTAGCTTGCGGCACAATACGAAAATATCAGAAGTAGTAATAAAGCCCTAATATTTAGCAGCCATGGAGCGGACCTAGCGCTTCTGGATATGAAGGACCCCCATATCGCACCAGGACAACATTTTTCCCATTCTGGAAACTACACCCCATAAGGAATCTAACAAGGGGGGCAGCGGGGATATGGCCCCCTGGTGACGGCCACATTTGTGGCGTGAAAATAAAAAAAAATATATTTTTTATTTTCACGGCACATGTTCCACATATGTGCCCATCACCAGTGGGGTCCATATCCTCACTGCACCCCTTGTTGGATTCCTTATGGGGTGTAGTTTCCATAATGGGGTCACTTGTGGGGGGTTTCTACTGTCCTGGCAGCACAGGAGCTTTGTAAATGCGACATGGCCTCCATCCTCCATTCCAGCCTCTAAATGGCGCTCTGTCCCTTTGGTGGCTTGCCCTGTGCCAATATGGCACATTATGTCCACATGTGGGGTATTTTCGTACTCAGGGGAAATTACCCAACACGTTTTGTGTTCACTTTCTTTTTTAACCCCTTGTGGAAAAGGAAAAAATCAAGGCTAGACCAACATTTAGGGCCACATGTATCATCCGGCGGACGGATGATTTTTGGCGGAAAGTGCCGATTTGCGTATTATTTTATACGCAAATGGCCGATTTGCGAATAAAATAATCGCAAATCGGCACTTTCCGCCGAGTACGCCAGGGGGCGGAAAGGGGGCGGAAAGTAGGCGGGAAGTGGGCGGAACGGAGGGCGCAGACTCAGAGTCCGCGCGATTTATCATCCGTTCCGCCCAAATGTACGCCGAAAACCTACTCCAGTCCTCAGCTGGCGTAGGTTTTCGGCGGTGCGCACCGGCGCGCACAGGATTTATGTACAGGCAGTCCGCCTCTACATAAATCCCCGTACCGCCGGAGCTGCGGGGGCATTTTTAAGTCCGGCGTAAAAAACGCCGGACTTAATAAATGCCTCCCTTAGTGTAAAAAATGTTTAATTTTTACACTAAATCATTGATCTTGTCTTGATTTTTTCATTTTCACAAGGGGTTAAAAGATAAAAAAAACACAAAATGTGTAGAGCAATTTACCCTGATTATAGAAATACCCCACATGTGGACATAAAGCGCCATGGGGGTGCAGGGTAAGAATCCAAAGGGAAGGAGCGCCATTTGGTTTTTGGAGGCTGGATTTGGCTGGAATGGATTTCGAGGGGCCATGTTGCATTTAAAAGGCCCCTGTGTTGCCAAGACAGTTGAACCCCCCCACAATTGACCCCATTATGGAAACTACACCCCTCAGGGAATGTAACAAGGGGTGTAGTGAGCATATGGACCCCACTGGTGACGGACACAAATGTGGAACAATATGGCGTGGAAAATTAAATATTACATTTTTTACACTATAATGTTGGTTTAGCCTTAAATTTTTCATTTTCACAAGGGGTTAAAAGAGAAAAAAACACACAAAATGTGTAGAGCAATTCCCCCTGAGTCCGTAAATACCCCACATGTGGACATAAAGCGCCGTGTGGGTGCAGGGCAAGCCTCCAAAGGGAAGGAGCGCCATTTGAATTTTGGAGGCTGGATTTGGCCAGAATGGATAATGAACGCCATGTCGCATTTACAGAGCCCTCGTGCTGCCAAAACACTGGAAACCCCCCACAAGTGACCCCATTCTGGAAACTACACCCCTCAGGAATCTATCAAGGGGGGCAGCGGGGATATGGACCCCTTGATGACGGGCACATTTGTGCCATGAAAGTGAAAAAATGAATATTTTCCCTTTCTTGTCACATTATTCCACATTTGTGCCCGTCACCAGTGGGGTCCATACAGTGGCGGATTAAATGTACCCTGGGCCCCGGGCTGTCCACCCAACCTGGGCCCCCCCCCAGTCAATCTGCCCACATTATGATCCGCTACTGCCCCCCCCCCCCCCACGCTGTCCCCAAAAAAACACTGCCTGCCTCCCCTCCCTGCTGACCCCAATAAACATGTTTGGTCCCTTGCTGCTACCCCCAGTAAGCATTGCCCACCCACTTCCCCCAATAAACATATTGCCAACTCACCCTGATGTTGCGCCCCCCCCCCCCCCCCCCCCAAGGTCACAGCAGCACAGAGGATGACAGGAGAGGAGGGGGCTGATCTTATAGGGGAGGTCACAGCAGCACAGAGGATGTCAGGAGAGGAGGGTGCTGGTCTATAGGGGAGGTCACAGCACCACAGAGGATGTCAGGAGAGGAGGGGGCTGATCTTATAGGAGAGGTCACTGCAGCACAGAGGATGTCAGGAGAGGAGGGGGCTGATCTTATAGGGGAGGACACAGCACCACAGAGGATGTCAGGAGAGGAGGGGGCTGATACTATAGGAGAGGACACAGCAGCACAGAGGATGTCAGGAGAGGAGGGGCTGATACTATAGGAGAGGACACAGCAGCACAGAGGATGTCAGGAGAGGAGGGTGCTGATCTTATAGGAGAGGACACAGCACCACAGAGGATGTCAGGAGAGGAGGGGGCTGATCTTATAGGAGAGGACACAGCAGCACAGAGGATGTCAGGAGAGGAGGGTGCTGATCTTATAGGGGAGGACACAGCAGCACAGAGGATGTCAGGAGAGGAGGGTGCTGATCTTATAGGGGAGGACACAGCAGCACAGAGGATGTCAGGAGAGGAGGGTGCTAATCCTATAGGAGATGGTCCCCCTTTCCCCCCCTTATAGATGACCTCCCTCTTTCCCCTTTATAGATGGTCCCCCTCTTTCCCCCTTTATAGATGGTCCCCCTCTTTTTCCCTTCATAGATGGTCCACCTCTCTCCCCCTTTATAAATGGTCCCCCTCTTTCCCCTTTTATAGATGGTCCCCCTCTTCTCCCCTTTATAGATGGTCCCCCTCTTCCCCCCCTTATAGATGATCCCCCTCTCTCCCCTTTTATAGATGGTCCCCCGCTTTTCCCCTTTATAGATGGTCCCCCTCTTCCCCCCCTTATAGATGATCCCCCCTCTCTCCCCCCTCTTATAGATGGTCCCCCTCTTTCCCTTCTTTATAGATGGTCCCCCTCTTTCCCCCCTTATAGATGATCCCCCTCTCTCCCCCTTTTATAGATGGTCCCCCTCTTTTCCCCTTTATAGATGGTCCCCCTCTCCCCCCCCCTTATAGATGATCCCCCTCTCTCCCCCCCTTATAGATGGTCCCCCTCTTTCCCTTCTTTATAGATGGTCCCCCTCCTTTCCCCCCTTATAGATGGTCCCCCTCTTCCCCCTTATAGATGGTCCCCCTCTCTCCCCCTTTATAAATGGTCCCCCTCTTTCCCCCTTTATAGATGGTCCCCCTCTCCCCCCCTCCCTTATAGATGGTCCCCCTCTTTCCCTCTCTATAGATGGTCCCCCTCTTTCCCCCCTTTATAGATGGTCCCCCTCTGCTCCCCCCCTTATAGATGGTCCCCCTCTGCTTCCCCCCCCTTATAGATGGTCCCCCCTCTCCCCCCTCCCTTATAGATGGTCCCCCTCTGCTCCCCCCCTTATAGATGGTCCCCCTCTGCTCCCCCCCTTATAGATGGTCCCCCTCTGCTCCCCCCCTTATAGATGGTCCCCCTCTCCCCCCTCCCTTATAGATGGTCCCCCTCTGCTCCCCCCCCTTATAGATGGTCCCCCTCTGCTCCCCCCCCCTTATAGATGGACCCCCCTCTCCCCCCTCCCTTATAGATAGTCCCCCTCTCCCCCTCCCTTATAGATGGTCCCCCTCTCCCCCCTCTCTTATAGATGGTCCCCCCCTCCCCCCCCCTCCCTTATAGATGGTCCCCCTCTGTTCCCCCCCTTATAGATGGTCCCCCTCTCCCCCCTCCCTTATAGATGGTCCCCCTCTCCCCCCTCCCTTATAGATGGTCCCCCTCCCCCCCCCTTATAGATGGTCCCCCTCTGCTCCCCCCCCTTATAGATGGTCCCCCTCTCCCCCCTCCCCTTATAGATGGTCCCCCTCTGCTCCCCCCCCCTTATAGATGGTCCCCCTCTCCCCCCCTCCCTTATAGATGGTCCCCCTCTCCCCCCTCCCTTAAAGATGGTTCCCCATCTCTCCCCTCCCTTAAAGATGGTCCCCCTCTGCTCCCCCCCCCTTATAGATGGTCCCCCTCTCCCCCCTCCCTTATAGATGGTCCCCCTCTCCCCCCCTCCCTTATAGATGGTCCCCCTCTGCTCCCCCCCCCCCTTATAGATGGTCCCCCTCTGCTCCCCCCCTTATAGATGGTCCCCCTCTCCCCCCTCCCTTATAGATGGTCCCCCTCTGCTCCCCCCCCTTATAGATGGTCCCCCTCTCCCCCCTCCCTTATAGATGGTCCCCCTCTCCCCCCTCCCTTAAAGATGGTTCCCCATCTCTCCCCTCCATTAAAGATGGTCCCCCTCTGCTCCCCCCCCCTTATAGATGGTCCCCCTCTCCCCCCTCCCTTATAGATGGTCCCCCTCTCCCCCCTCCCTTATAGATGGTCCCCCTCTGCTCCCCCCCCCCTTATAGATGGTCCCCCTCTGCTCCCCCCCCCCCTTATAGATGGTCCTGGTCCCCCTCTGCTCCCCCCCTTATAGATGGTCCCCCTCTTTCCCCCCTTATAGATGGTCCCCCTCTGCTCCCCCCCTTATAGATGGTCCTGGTCCCCCTCTGCTCCCCCCCTTATAGATGGTCCCCCTCTTTCCCCCCTTATAGATGGTCCCCCTCTGCTCCCCCCCTTATAGATGGTCCCCCTCTGCTCCCCCCCCCCTTATAGATGGTCCCCCTCTGCTCCCCCCCTTATAGATGGCCCCCCTCTGCTCCCCCCCTTATAGATGTTCCCCCTCTGCTTCCCCCCTTATAGATGGTCCCCCTCTGCTCCCCCCCTTATAGATGGTCCCCCTCTGCTCCCCCCCCTTATAGATGGTCCCCCTCTGCTTCCCCCCTTATAGATGGTCCCCCTCTGCTCCCCCCCTTATAGATGGTCCCCCTCTGCTTCTCCCCTTATAGATGGTCCCCCTCTGCTTCCCCCCTTATAGATGGTCCCCCTCTGCTCCCCCCCTTATAGATGGTCCCCCTCTGCTTCCACCCTTATAGATGGTCTCCCTCTACTCCCCCCCTTATAGATGGTCCCCCTCTGCTTCCCCCCCCCCCCCTTGCACAGCAGTCAGTAAATAAAAAAACAAAACACAACTCACCTGCCATCCGTTCCCCTGTCGATCCTCTCGGCTCCTGGTCTGTCCCCGGCTTCCTCCGGCTGATGATGCGGCTGCCGGGGGTGTCTCGTCCTCTCCCCGGCAGCGCGCGCATCACACAGCTCACTGTGCCGCCTGGGCCCTGACTTCGGGTACAGGGCGTCTCTAACGTGCGCTCTTAATACCGGAAGTCAGGGCCCAGGCGGCACAGTGAGCTGTGTGATGCGCGCGCTGCCGGGGAGAGGACGAGACACCCCCGGCAGCCGCATAATCAGCCGGAGGCAGCCGGGGACTCCTGTGAACGCAAGCGAAATAATGCTTGCGGTCACAAGAGTGCAGTGGCGGGCCGGGCCGCAGCGGCGTGGGCGGATTATAATGTGGGCGGCGCGGCATGGGCCACCCCCGGAGCCTCGGGCCCCGGGCGGCTGCCCAAACCGCCCACATTATAATCCGCCACTGGGTCCATATGCTCACTGCACCCCTTGTTAGATTCCTTGAAGGGTGTAGTTTCCAAAATGGGGTCACTTGTGGGAGGTTTCCAGTGTCTTGGCAGCACGAGGGGTCTGTAAATGCGACATGACCCTTGAAATCCATTCCAGTAAAATCCAGCTTTGCAAAGGCCAATTGGCGCTCCTTCCCTATGGAGGCTCGTCCTGCGCCCGCTTGGCACTTTATGTCCACATGTGGGGTATTTCCTTACTCGGGAGAAACTGCGCTACACGTTTGGTGTTTTTTTTTTCTTTTATCCCCTTGTAAAAATGAAAAATGAAGGCTAGAACAACATTTTAGTGTAAAAAATAGAATTTTTCCTTTTTTACACCACATTGTTCTGAAAATCTGTGAAGCACCTGTGGGGTCCAAATGCTCACCACACCCCTTGTTACATTCCTTGAGGGGTGTAGTTTTCTAAATGGTGTCCCTTTAGGAGTGTTTTTTAGGTTTTGGCACCTCAGAGCCTCTGCCAACCTGAAGTGGTACGGTCAAAAATAACCAAATATAACGGAGGCGTTGAAATTCACTGGGCGCTCCTTTATATCTGAGGCTTGTGGTTGCGTCAAATAGCGCAATAGGGCCACATATGGGGTATTTCTATAAACTGCAGAAACGGGGCAATCTATATTGGGGTGCATTTCTCTGCTAATAGGTTTATCATTATGAAAGATATTGGATTACAATAAAATCTCTGCACAGAAAATAAAAATTTTCAAATTTCTTACACACTTAGCTTTTATTTCTGTGACTCCCCTAAAGGGTTAAAACACTTTCTGGGTGTGCTTTTGCAGAGTGTGGGAGGTGCAGTTTCTGAAATGGGGTGCTTTGTGGGGCTTTCTAACACACAGGCCCCTCAAATACACTTTAAACCTGAACAGGTCCCTGAAAACATCTGATTTTGAAATTTTACAGAAAATTTGGAAAATTGCTGCTAATGTTTTAAGCTTTCTATTGTCTAAAAACAATGAAATATAGTTTAATAAATGCCGCCAACATAAAGTAGATATGTTGCTAATGCTATTTAATGTATAATTTATGTGGCATAACCATTTTCTGTATAAGCAGAAAGGTTTCAAAGTTTGAAAAATGCATTTTGTCACAATTTTTTCACGTTATTTTGGTGTTTTTCATAAAGATTCGTCATGAGTATCGACTCCATTTTACCAGAAATGTAAAGTACCATATGTCACGAGAAAACAATCTCAGAATCAGCCAGATAGGTAAAAGCATCCCGAAGTTATTAATGACTAAAGTGACACAGGTCATATTCATAAAATTTGTCTCTGTCCTTAAGGACATTTGAGGCTCTGTCCTTAAGGGGTTAAAGGTACCTAGGTTACTCTTAAAGGGTCCCAGGTCGCTCTTAAAGGGTCCCAAGTCGCTCTTAAAGGGACCCAGGTCTCTCTTAATGGAACCCATTTCGCTCTTAAAGGGACCCAGATCACTCTTAAAGGGACCAATTTCACTCTAAAAGGGCCCCAGGTCGCTCTTAAAGGGCCCCCGTTGCACTTAAAGGGACCCAAATGGCTTTTTAAAGGGACCCAGGTCGCTCTTAAAGGGACCCAGGTCGCTCTTAAAGGGACCCAGGTCGCTCTTAAAGGGACTAATTTCGCTCTTAAAGGGACCAATTTCACGCTTAAAGGGACCCATTTCACTCTTAAAGGGACCCAGTTCGCTCTTAAAAGGACCCATTTTGCTCTTAAAGGGACATATTTCGCTCTTGAAGGGACATATTTCGCTCTTAAAGGGACCAATTTTGCTCTTAAAGGGACCCAGGTCGCTTTTAAAAGGACCCATTTCACTCTTAAAGGGACCAATTTCGCTCTTAAAGGGACCCATTTTGCTCTTAAAGCGACATATTTCGCTCTTAAAGGGACCCAGGTTGCTCTTAAAGGGACATATTCCGCTCTTAAAGGGAAATATTTCGCTCTTAAAGGGACCCAGGTCGCTCTTAAATGGACCAGATTCACTCTTAAAGGGACATATTTCGCTCTTAAAGGGACCCAGGTCGCTCTTAAAAGGACATATTTTGCTCTTAAAGGGACATATTTCGCTCTTAAAGGGACCCAGGTCGCTTTTAAAGGGACCAATTTCCCTCTTAAAGGGACCAATTTCCCTTTTAAAGGGACCAATTTCCCTCTTAAAGGGACCAATTTCGCTCTTAAAGGAACATATTTCGCTCTTAAAGGGACATATTTCGCTCTTAAAGGGACCTATATTGCTCTTAAAGGGACCCAAATTGCTCTTAAAGGGACCCAGGTCGCTCTTAAAGGGACCCAGGTCGCTCTTAAAGGGACCAATTTCACTCTTAACCCCTTAACGACATCGGGCGTACCCATACGCCCCCGTTGCCTGGGCTTTAACGCAAACGGGCGTATGGGTACGCCCGATGTTTCCCCGATCGCTGCGTGTTCACACACAGCGGTCGGGGAAGATGGCCTGCTATAAATCATAGCAGGCCATCATAGCTTCACGGCACGGGGGGTGGTTAACACCCCCCGTGCTTACGATCGCCGCTATAGGCTGATCAATTCAGATCAGCCAATAGCGGCGATCGGAACCTTTCCGGGTCATCGGTGACCCGATGACCCGGAAAAAAATGGCGGTCGGTGCTGTCCGAGGACGGCACCGACCGCCATTACTGTAAAAAGTAATGGTGATCGCCGTGCCACCGGCCCGATCGCCGTGAACGGCCGGCCGGCCGTTCACGGCGATCGGGCCGGTGGCACGGCGATCAGAGTCCCACAATATAGTAAATACCTGCCCTGGACCCCTCAGCTAGGTAGCCGAGGGGTCCAGAGCAGGTATTTGTACATTACTCACCTGTCCCGGGCTCCTGATCGGCGTCTTCCGGGTTCGCGGCGTCCTCCGTCATTCCGTTCGGTCTTCGGGTCTTTCCGGCGGTCCCCGTCGTCTTCTTTCGGCTATTTTCGGCTCCAGCCTCGTCATTTTCCGGATTTTGCGCTCTGCTGCCCCCTAGCGGCTGATATGTGTAATACACTTATCAGCAGCTACAGGGATATTCAGAATGTAGAAAAAGGGTTTTTTTTTTTTTCCAAATTTTTTTTTTTTCTATTTTCCGCACCCTATCGCCGCTGAGTGTTGATCAGCATCGCACGAAAGTGCGCTGCTAATCAGCAACTCCTCCTTTTTGGCGTAGGGTGTTTTTTTTCTATATCCTACTGCCACGGTCTGCTTATAAGTGCCGCACATAAGTGCGCCATTTATCAGCAACTCCTTTGTTGGCGTAGGTTTTTTTTTTTATACTTACTGTAAAAAATCACGTAAAAAACACTACATTACACCACACTACATTGAATAAAGTTTGACACTACACCACTACATACCCCATATACCAATCCCCGTATAAAGATGGCCCCCAGGGTGTTTTCGGCGTCAGAGGGATACGTTATTATTACCTCCGACACCGAAACAGCCAGTGAGGATGAATGGGGGGATCCTTCTTTCCTCCATTCATCCTCATCATCCAGTGACGTGTCTGGGGGTAGCGTAGCGTACGCTGCCCCCCAGACACGTCTTTTCCGCCAGTACCGTCCCAATAAGAGATCACAGTATGGTGTGAAATTCTACAAACTCTGTGAGTGTACCTCAGGGTACACTTACAGATTTCGGGTACGTGCAAACTGCGGAATGGCGAAGGATAACCCTTCGTGCATTCCGCAGCTGGCACCCGCCGGCGGACTAATGCGGGCGCATGTCTCTACCCGTGTCATAGACTCCAATCTATGCACGGGCGGAATCCGTCGTCCATCCAAAGAATGAACACGTTGGACGGAGAGCGGAATCCGCCCGTGCATAGAATGGAGTCTATGACACGGACGGAGACGTGCGCCTGCATCAGTCCGCCGGCGGGTGCCAGCTGTGGAATGCACGAAGGGTTATCTGTCGCGATTCCGCAGTGTGCATGTACCCTTAGAGTGTATGTAGGAAGGGACACCCGAATCCAGCCCCCAGATGCCCCCTCCCCCCCCCCCCATCCTCGGAGTTAGTGGGAAGATCGTCCGGGAACTGATCTTCCCACTGCTGGATAAAGGTCACCACCTGTACGGGGATAACTTTTATACCAGCACCCCCTCTTCCGGTCCCTCGCTGCCCTGTAGCTAGCGGCACGATCTGAACATATCAGAAGCAGTAATAGCGCCCTAATATTTAGCAGCCATGGAGAGGACCCAGCGCTTCTGGATATGAAGGACCCCGTATCGCACCAGGACAACATTTTCCAGGTGACGTCCCCCACACTGGAGAACAGGAGACCCCAGAAGAAGTGCAGAGTGTGGGGTAACAGGGGGATCAGGAAGGACAACATTTTCCAGTGTGACGCTTGTCCTGATCCCCCCGGCCTCTGCATACTGGATCGCTCCAAGGTGCACCACACGTCACTGGGGTTCTACATTATCTAAATTCTGTCCCTTATTCCTATTTCAGGGGTCACGTTGATCCAGGGATTATTCTGATCGCCATTATGGAGTCGGGAAGGAATTTTTCCCCTGTGATGAGGCTACTGTCGTCTGCCTCACGAGGATTTTTTGCCTTCCTCTGGATCAACACAGGTTGAGTTTGATGGACACCTGTCATTTCCAACCTTATAAACCAATAATTGGCCTAATACCCCCAAATAAATTAGAATTGTCCCTTTTCCCCAGCTAAGTAGGTATGGCCGCCATTCCCATTAGAGGATGCCATGATGCAATTACAAAGTCTCTGTGCGGCCAGGACAGTAGAAACCCCCCACAAGTGACCCCATTCTGGAAACTACACCCCATAAGGAATCTAAGAAGGGGGGCAGCGGGGATATGGCCCCCTGGTGACGGCCACATTTGGGACGTGAAAGTGAAAAAAATTGTATTTTTTATTTTCTCGGCACATGTTCTACGTAAGTGCCCGTCACCAGGGGGGTCCATATGCTCACTGCACCCCTTGTTAGATTCCTTATGGGGTGTAGTTTCCAGAATGGGGTCACTTGTCGGGGGTTTCTACTGTCCTGGCAGCACAGGAGCTTTGTAATTGCGACATGGCCTCCATCCTCCATTCCAGCCTCTAAATGGCGCTCTGTCCCTTTGGTGACTTGCCCTGTGCCCATATGGCACATTATGCCCACATGTGGGGTATTTTCGTACTCAGGGGACACTACCCTACACGTTTTGTGTTCATTTTCTTTTTTAACCCCTTGTGGAAATGGAAAAAAATCAAGGCTAGACCAACATTTAGTGTAATTTTTGTAAAATTTTTACTCTAAATTATTAATCTTGTCATGTTTTTTCATTTTCACAAGGGGTTAAAAGATAAAAAAAAACATTTAATGTGTAGAGCAATTTCCCCTGAGTACGGAAATACCCCACATGTGGACATAAAGCGCCATGCGGGTGCAGGGTAAGCCTCCGAAGGGACGGAGCGCCATTTGGTTTTTGAAGGCTGGATTTGGATGGAATGGATTTCGAGGGGCCATGTTGCATTCAAAAGGCCCCTGTGTTGCCAAGACAGTTGAAACCCCCCACAAGTGACCCCATTATGGAAACTGCACCCCTCAAGGAATGTAACAAGGGGTGTAGTGAGCATATGGACCCCACTGGTGACGGACACAAATGTGGAACAATGTGGCGTGAAAATGAAATATTACATTTTTTACACTATAATGTTGGTTTAGCCTTGAATATATCATTTTCACAAGGGGTTAAAAGAGGAGAAAAAAAACAAAATGTGTAGCGCAATTTCCCCCGAGTCCGTAAATACCCCACATGTGGACATAAAGCACCATACGGGTGCAGGGTAAGCCTCCGAAGGGAAGGAGCACCATTTCGTTTTTGAAGGCTGGATTTGGATGGAATGGATTTTGAGGGGCCATGTTGCATTCAAAAGGCCTCTGTGTTGCCAAGACAGTTGAAACCCCCCACAAGTGACCCCATTATGGAAACTACACCCCTCAAGGAATGTAACAAGGGGTGTAGTGAGCATATGGACCCCACTGGTGACGGGCACAAATGTGGAACAATGTGGCGTGAAAATGAAATATTACATTTTTTTACACTATAATGTTGGTTTAGCCTTGAATTTATCATTTTCACAAGGGGTTAAAAGAGAAAAAAACACACAATATGTGTAGAGCAATTTCCCCCGAGTCCGTAAATACCCCACATGTGGACATAAAGCGCCATGTGGGCGCAGGGCAAGCCTCCGAAGGGAAGGAGCGCCATTTGGATTTTGGAGGTTGGATTTGGCTAGAATGGATGATGAACGCCATGTCGCATTTACAGAGCCCTCGTGCTGCCAAAACACTGGAAACCCCCCACAAGTGACCCCATTCTGGAAACTGCACCCCTCAAGGAATCTAACAGGGGGGGAAAAGAGGATATGGACCCCTTGATGACGGGCACATTTGTGCCATGAAAGTGAAAAAATGAAATTTTTCCCTTTCACGTCACATTGTTCCACATTTGTGCCCGTCACCAGTGGGGTCCATATGCTCACTGCCCCCCTTGTTAGATTCCTTGAGGGGTGTAGTTTCCAGAATGGAATCACTTGTGGGGGGTTTCCAGTGTCTTGGCAGCACGAGGGCTCTGTAAATGCGACATGGCCCTTGAAATCCTTTTCAGTGAAATTCAGCTTCCAAAAGCCAATTGGCGCTCCTTCCCTTTGGAGGCTCGTCCTGCGCCCCCTTGGCACTTTATCGCCACATGTGGGGTATTTCTGTACTCGGGAGAAACTGCGCTACACATTTTTTGTCTTTTTTTGCCTCTTATCCCTTTAAGAAAATGAAAAATTGAAGGCTAGAACAATGTTTTAGTGTAAAAAATAAATTTTTCTTTTTTCACGCCATATTGTTCGGAAAATCTGTGAAGCACCTGTGGGGTCCAGATGCTCACCGCACCCCTTGTTACATTCCTTGAGGGGTGTAGTTTTCTGAATGGTGTCCCTTTAGGGGTGTTTTTTAGGTTTTGACACCCCAGAGCCTCTGCCAACCTGAAGTGGTACAGTCAAAAATGACCAAATATAACGGAGGCGTTGAAATTCACTAGGCGCTCCCTTATATCTGAGGCTTGTGGTTGCGTCAAATAGCGCAATAGGGCCACATATGGAGTATTTCTATAAACTGCAGAAACGGGGCAATAATTATTGGGGTGCATTTCTCTGGTAATAGGTTTATAATTATGAAAAATATTGGATTACAATAAAATTTCTGCACAGAAAATTAAAATTTTCAAATTTCTTACACACTTAGCTTTTATTTCTGTGACTCCCCTAAAGGGGTAAAACACTTTCTGGATGTGCTTTTGCAGAGTTTGGGGGGTGCAGTTTCTGAAATGGGGTGCTTTGTGGGGCTTTCTAACATACAGGCCCCTCAAATACACTTTAAACCTGAACAGGTCCCTAAAAATATCTGATTTTGAAATTTTACTGAAAATTTGGAAATTTGCTGCTAATGTTTTAAGCTCCCTATTGTGTAAAAAAAATGAAAAATAGTTTAATAAATGCCGCCAACATAAAGTAGACATGTTGCTAATGCTATTTAATATATAATTTATGTGGTATAACCACTTTCTGTATACGCAAAAAAGTTTCAAAGTTGGAAAAATGCATTTTTTCACATTTTTTCACATTATTTGGGTTTTTTTCATAAAGATTTGTTATGAGTATCGACTCCAATTTACCAGAAATGTAAAGTACAATATGTCACGAGAAAACAATCTCAGAATCAGCCGGATAGGTAAAAGCATCCCGAAGGTATTAATGACTAAAGTGACACTGGTCATATTCATAAAATTTGTCTCTGTCATTAAGGCCATTTCAGGCTCTGTCCTTAAGGGGTTAAAGGGACCAATTTCACGCTTAAAGGGACCAATTGCGCTCTTAAACGGACCCAGGTCGCTCTTAAACGGATATATTTTGCTCTTAAAGGGACATATTTTGCTCTTAAATGGACCCAGGTCGCTCTTAAAGGGACCCATTTCGCTCTTAAAGGGACCCATTTCGCTCTTAAAGGGACCCATTTCGCTCTTAAAGGGACCCATTTCGCTCTTAAAGGGACCCAGGTCGCTCTTAAAAGGACCCATTTTGCTCTTAAGAGGACATATTTCGCTCTTAAAGGGACATATTTCACTCTTAAAGGGACATATTTTGCTCTTATAGGGACATATTTCGCTCTTAAAGGGACATATTTTGCTCTTAAAGGGACCCAGGTCGCTCTGAAAGGGACCCATTTAGCTCTTTAAGGAACCCATTTCGCTCTTAAAGGGACCCATTTTGCTCTTAAAGGGACCCAGGTCGCTCTTAAAGGGACCAAGGTCGCTATTAAAGGGACCCATTTCACTCTTAAAGGGACCCAGGTCGCTCTTAAAAGGACCCAGGTCGCTCTTAAAAGGACATATTTTGCTCTTAAAGGGACCCAGATCACTCTTAAAGGGACCCAGATCGCTCTTACAGGGACCCATTTTGCTCTTAAAGGGACCCAGGTCGCTCTTAAAGGGACCCAGGTCGCTCTTAAAGCGACCCATTTTGCTCTTAAAGGGACCAATTTCACTCTTAAAGGGACCAATTTCACGCTTAAAGGGACCAATTTCGCTCTTAAACGGACCCAGGTCGCTCTTAAAGGGACATATTTTGCTCTTAAAGGGACATATTTTGCTCTTAAAGGGACCCAGGTTGCTCTTAAAGGGACCCATTTCGCTCTTAAAGGGACCCATTCCGCTCTTAAAGGGACCCATTTCGCTCTTAAAGGGACCCAGGTCGCTCTTAAAAGGACCCATTTTGCTCTTAAAGGGACATATTTCGCTCTTAAAGGGACATATTTCACTCTTAAAGGGACATATTTTGCTCTTATAGGGACATATTTAGCTCTTAAAGGGACATATTTTGCTCTTAAAGGGACCCAGGTCGCTCTTAAAGGGACCCATTTCGCTCTTAAAGGGACCCATTTTGCTCTTAAAGGGACCCAGGTCGCTCTTAAAGCGACCAAGTTCGCTCTTAAAGGGACCAATTTCCCTCTTAAAGGGACCAATTTCACTCTTAAAGGGACATATTTCGCTCTTAAAGGGACATATTTCGCTCTTAAAGGGACATATTTCGCTCTTAAAGGGACCCATATTGCTCTTAAAGGGACCCAGATTGCTCTTAAAGGGACCCAGGTCGCTCTTAAAGGGACCAATTTCACTCTTAAAGGGACCAATTTCACGCTTAAAGGGACCAATTTCGCTCTTAAACGGACCCAGGTCGCTCTTAAACGGACATATTTTGCTCTTAAAGGGACATATTTTGCTCTTAAAGGGACCCAGGTCGCTCTTAAAGGGACCCATTTCGCTCTTAAAGGGACCCATTTCGCTCTTAAAGGGACCCATTTCGCTCTTAAAGGGACCCATTTCGCTCTTAAAGGGACCCAGGTCGCTCTTAAAAGGACCCATTTTGCTCTTAAAGGGACATATTTCGCTCTTAAAGGGACATATTTCACTCTTAAAGGGACATATTTTGCTCTTATAGGGACATATTTCGCTCTTAAAGGGACATATTTTGCTCTTAAAGGGACCCAGGTCGCTCTTAAAGGGACCCATTTCGCTCTTAAAGGAACCCATTTCGCTCTTAAAGGGACCCATTTTGCTCTTAAAGGGACCCAGTTCGCTCTTAAAGGGACCAAGGTCGCTCTTAAAGGGACCCATTTCACTCTTAAAGGGACCCAGGTCGCTCTTAAAAGGACCCAGGTCGCTCTTAAAAGGACCCATTTTGCTCTTAAAGGGACATATTTTGCTCTTAAAGGGACCCAGATTACTCTTAAAGGGACCCAGATCGCTCTTACAGGGACCCATTTTGCTCTTAAAGGGACCTTAACTTAATGTATGCAGTAATGATAGGCAAGGACTTCACAAAGTTTTGAGGTCATAAACTCAAAGTTCTCTCGTAATTATCTAAAATGCACAGGGGTAATTTAGGATATGTTCACACATGGTGACGTTTCATTGCATTACTGCACTCATGGACAACTGGACATCAATTAAATGATTAGTTATATTATGAAAACTCATTAACAGAACTAAATTACAATTAATTGCTTTGTCCAAATGTAATCTCATTATCCCCCTTCCCTACTTTCTTTTTACCATTTTTTCCTCTATGTACCCCTTTGTGAACCTTCATTTTATTATACTCATACAAACCATTAGAACTACAGTAGGTAAAATGCATGTAGTTATCCTTTATTAACCTCTATGACAGATAGAAAACTGTAGATGCAATTGAAATATTGATCTGTTATTCACCCCGATAGCAGACAGCAAACTCAGATATATGGGAGATCTCCTAGTAACCAATCCAAACAGATCCTTCTCTAATGATAAGAGGAATATTCAGGCCACTCTGGAAATTTCTAACAGTATTGAAGGTTTTAAGGAATTTTTCCTTGATATCTATCATTGATGTCTTCCTGTATTTGTATCTAAAACCCATGCTCTGCATTCGTTATGTTTCAATAGAACATTTACATTGGCCAATAAGTTAACCACATTGAGAACACATGTATCAGGAAAGCCTACGGGAAAATACAGTTAGCCCATGGGGTGCTAAGGCACAGAGTCCACTCCGGGTCTAGGTTCAGGGAAATCACCATCCCGCTAGGCCTTCAAGTCGTGGCAGAGTCCAAACTGTCTCAGCATCACAGGGGAGCCCTTTGTAATGGAGACAATGTCCTCCGCCCATTTCCATAACATTGAGGGGCCACTCAAAGGAAAGGGACAGTCGAGCCGAAGCTGCAGACGGTTGTTTCCATCCTGTATTTTCTTTTTTTTTTTCTAAAATAATGTTAATTCATAAGCTGTTTTGTGTATCAGCTATGGCATCTACAAGGTAATTACAAGAAGAAACTATGAAGACCTATAGTGCAGAAAATTAGTAGAGAATGCTTTTATGCAGGAGTGAATATTTGTTGGATGTGGTAATAGTGCATATATGGCACATCATTACAGATCCTAGGAGCGGGAGTCTCAGTGACCTTTAAAGTTAGAGGATAGCAAATTTTAGAGGACAGTAAAAACAGCAGCAATCTGTTTGTCCCACAGGGCCTTGAATCTACTTTCGGATCGCAGTGGAAGCAGCACCAGTAGCAAAAATTAACAGTACATTGTGTGGACTATATATGCATTTAAATACACACTCTCATAGTCAGTGCTCATAGTCAAATCCATCTAATTGCAGAATGAATCAAGTGAGGGACAAGCCCTTACAGCAAAGGACGACTATCTTGCTGACCAGAGGAATGAATGAGTTTCAAGCATAGGAGGAGACAATGAGGTCATTAGCCCATACCTAATCACAAAGCTGGGACTCTCAAGCATTTTGAAAATGGTAACTTCACCAACAGCTATTTGGTACTCTGTAAGGCTAGCCATAGACATATCGAGCAGCAGGGTAGATTCTGTAGAGGAGAAGAATGAGCTGCCTAAGACAAAGGATCATGAACAGGTCTAGTGTCACATGTGCCAGTGGGGGTGTAGATAGCTCTGTCCTGACAATAAAGTTTCTGCAAATATTGTAGAATTATCAGGACCAAAAAAATATAGTGTATAGTGATAGTGTAATGGACAGCGAGTGTGGACTCGCTGTGCTACTCAACCGGTTTGGCTTTGGGCCACACCAGGGAGCGGAGTCTAAGTGCCCTCTAGGTCTTCACCCTTTATCCTGCTCCAGGATGCGGAAGCTGGACTTCTGCGGCTAGAGGACACCAGGTCGCTCCACAAGTGTGGTCCCGGTGTGAGCAGCAACTGGCCCCCAAGGACCAGAAGGAGTCGGTGCAAGGCTCCGGGGAACAGGCTACATATGCCTAGACAGCAAGCCGGACTGTCAGCAGGAGGAGTGAATGCAGTATCAGGGATGGGAGGGGTATTGTATTCAGATAAGCAGAGGATCAGGGTAGGCGGATTCATTGCAGGTCACACAATCGAAATGGCAAACAGCAGAGGCAAAAAGGCCTACAATCTAAACTGGTTAAAAATTTGATTTGAGAATAAGAAGTATCCCCTGGTTCTCACTTGGCCATTTTTTGAAGCTACTGGACAGTTAAGGAAGTGTAACATTTCATATGTCAACATTGCTAAGTCATATATGCTTCAATGTATATAGGATTATTGAGGTGGATTAGGAGTGGGGTATTTGAGAATTAATAATGAAGGTGACCTATGGCCCCATCAGTAGTTAGGTTACAACGAATTCAAACGCCACCAAAAAGAAAAAATGCTGAACCTCAAAATTTTTACAAAATAACATCATATATGTTTTATTGATTAAAAACATACACTGAAAATGAATATACAATGATCCATGACTGGAAATAATGATACAAACAGCAAGAGTAAGGAGGCTGCTCTCTGTGGACTACTGCTGAAAATACCAATAAATATAAAGTGCGAAATACATAGCAGCATAACGGTACATATACAAATATAGGATATAACAGGAGAATGCTCAATAGATAACTAAAAAGTACTGCATGGTGATATACATAAATAACCCAAGAGCATCCTGTGTACTGGCGATAGTAATGGCGTCCACTGGCTGCCCCCTATATTGGTATGCACTAGGAATTCAAGTCAAATGAGTTGATACAGGGTATACAGGAACAAGTTACTCTCAGATCAGACAGAACATCAAAAAGAAAAGCTAGACAGAAAGATCAGACTTTGTCTTCCACTTCCAGAACCCTTCTGGTTTGCCTTTATTGTGACATTGGCGAGGGTGAACGGTTTGCATGTTGTCCTATTGAGGGGGGATTGCTACGTGGTTGTTCCCATAATGTAAAGAGACAACAAATTGGAGACAACTTAATGTATGCAGTAATGATAGGCAAGGACTTCACAAAGTTTTGAGGTCATAAACTCAAAGTTCTCTCGTAATTATCTAAAATGCACAGGGGTAATTTAGGATATGTTCACACATGGTGACGTTTCATTGCATTACTGCACTCATGGACAACTGGACATCAATTAAATGATTAGTTATATTATGAAACTCATTAACAGAACTAAATTACAATTAATTGCTTTGTCCAAATGTAATCTCATTATTCCCCCTTCCCGTACTTTCTTTTTACCATTTTTTCCTCTATGTACCCCTTTGTGAACCTTCATTTTATTATACTCATACAAACCATTAGAACTACAGTAGGTAAAATGCATGTAGTTATCCTTTATTAACCTCTATGACAGATAGAAAACTGTAGATGCAATTGAAATATTGATCTGTTATTCACCCCGATAGCAGACAGCAAACTCAGATATATGGGAGATCTCCTAGTAACCAATCCAAACAGATCCTTCTCTAATGATAAGAGGAATATTCAGGCCACTCTGGAAATTTCTAACAGTATTGAAGGTTTTAAGGAATTTTTCCTTGATATCTATCATTGATGTCTTCCTGTATTTGTATCTAAAACCCATGCTCTGCATTCGTTATGTTTCAATAGAACATTTACATTGGCCAATAAGTTAACCACATTGAGAACACATGTATCAGGAAAGCCTACGGGAAAATACAGTTAGCCCATGGGGTGCTAAGGCACAGAGTCCACTCCGGGTCTAGGTTCAGGGAAATCACCATCCCGCTAGGCCTTCAAGTCGTGGCAGAGTCCAAACTGTCTCAGCATCACAGGGGAGCCCTTTGTAATGGAGACAATGTCCTCCGCCCGTTTCCATAACATTGAGGGGCCACTCAAAGGAAAGGGACAGTCGAGCCGAAGCTGCAGACGGTTGTTTCCATCCTGTATTTTCTTTTTTTTTTCTAAAATAATGTTAATTCATAAGCTGTTTTGTGTATCAGCTATGGCATCTACAAGGTAATTACAAGAAGAAACTATGAAGACCTATAGTGCATAAAATTAGTAGAGAATGCTTTTATGCAGGAGTGAATATTTGTTGGATGTGGTAATAGTGCATATATGGCACATCATTACAGATCCTAGGAGCGGGAGTCTCAGTGACCTTTAAAGTTAGAGGATAGCAAATTTTAGAGGACAGTAAAAACAGCAGCAATCTGTTTGTCCCACAGGGCCTTGAATCTACTTTCGGATCGCAGTGGAAGCAGCACCAGTAGCAAAAATTAACAGTACATTGTGTGGACTATATATGCATTTAAATACACACTCTCATAGTCAGTGCTCATAGTCAAATCCATCTAATTGCAGAATGAAGCAAGTGAGGGACAAGCCCTTACAGCAAAGGACGACTATCTTGCTGACCAGAGGAATGAATGAGTTTCAAGCATAGGAGGAGACAATGAGGTCATTAGCCCATACCTAATCACAAAGCTGGGACTCTCAAGCATTTTGAAAATGGTAACTTCACCAACAGCTATTTGGTACTCTGTAAGGCTAGCCATAGACATATCGAGCAGCAGGGTAGATTCTGTAGAGGAGAAGAATGAGCTGCCTAAGACAAAGGATCATGAACAGGTCTAGTGTCACATGTGCCAGTGGGGGTGTAGATAGCTCTGTCCTGACAATAAAGTTTCTGCAAATATTATAGAATTATCAGGACCAAAAAAATATAGTGTATAGTGATAGTGTAATGGACAGCGAGTGTGGACTCGCTGTGCTACTCAACCGGTTTGGCTTTGGGCCACACCAGGGAGCGGAGTCTAAGTGCCCTCTAGGTCTTCACCCTTTATCCTGCTCCAGGATGCGGAAGCTGGACTTCTGCGGCTAGAGGACACCAGGTCGCTCCACAAGTGTGGTCCCGGTGTGAGCAGCAACTGGCCCCCAAGGACCAGAAGGAGTCGGTGCAAGGCTCCGGGGAACAGGCTACATATGCCTAGACAGCAAGCCGGACTGTCAGCAGGAGGAGTGAATGCAGTATCAGGGATGGGAGGGGTATTGTATTCAGATAAGCAGAGGATCAGGGTAGGCGGATTCATTGCAGGTCACACAATCGAAATGGCAAACAGCAGAGGCAAAAAGGCCTACAATCTAAACTGGTTAAAAATTTGATTTGAGAATAAGAAGTATCCCCTGGTTCTCACTTGGCCATTTTTTGAAGCTACTGGACAGTTAAGGAAGTGTAACATTTCATATGTCAACATTGCTAAGTCATATATGCTTCAATGTATATAGGATTATTGAGGTGGATTAGGAGTGGGGTATTTGAGAATTAATAATGAAGGTGACCTATGGCCCCATCAGTAGTTAGGTTACAACGAATTCAAACGCCACCAAAAAGAAAAAATGCTGAACCTCAAAATTTTTACAAAATAACATCATATATGTTTTATTGATTAAAAACATACACTGAAAATGAATATACAATGATCCATGACTGGAAATAATGATACAAACAGCAAGAGTAAGGAGGCTGCTCTCTGTGGACTACTGCTGAAAATACCAATAAATATAAAGTGCGAAATACATAGCAGCATAACGGTACATATACAAATATAGGATATAACAGGAGAATGCTCAATAGATAACTAAAAAGTACTGCATGGTGATATACATAAATAACCCAAGAGCATCCTGTGTACTGGCGATAGTAATGGCGTCCACTGGCTGCCCCCTATATTGGTATGCACTAGGAATTCAAGTCAAATGAGTTGATACAGGGTATACAGGAACAAGTTACTCTCAGATCAGACAGAACATCAAAAAGAAAAGCTAGACAGAAAGATCAGACTTTGTCTTCCACTTCCAGAACCCTTCTGGTTTGCCTTTATTGTGACATTGGCGAGGGTGAACGGTTTGCATGTTGTCCTATTGAGGGGGGATTGCTACGTGGTTGTTCCCATAATGTAAAGAGACAACAAATTGGAGACAACTTAATGTATGCAGTAATGATAGGCAAGGACTTCACAAAGTTTTGAGGTCATAAACTCAAAGTTCTCTCGTAATTATCTAAAATGCACAGGGGTAATTTAGGATATGTTCACACATGGTGACGTTTCATTGCATTACTGCACTCATGGACAACTGGACATCAATTAAATGATTAGTTATATTATGAAAACTCATTAACAGAACTAAATTACAATTAATTGCTTTGTCCAAATGTAATCTCATTATTCCCCTTCCGTACTTTCTTTTTACCATTTTTTCCTCTATGTACCCCTTTGTGAACCTTCATTTTATTATACTCATACAAACCATTAGAACTACAGTAGGTAAAATGCATGTAGTTATCCTTTATTAACCTCTATGACAGATAGAAAACTGTAGATGCAATTGAAATATTGATCTGTTATTCACCCCGATAGCAGACAGCAAACTCAGATATATGGGAGATCTCCTAGTAACCAATCCAAACAGATCCTTCTCTAATGATAAGAGGAATATTCAGGCCACTCTGGAAATTTCTAACAGTATTGAAGGTTTTAAGGAATTTTTCCTTGATATCTATCATTGATGTCTTCCTGTATTTGTATCTAAAAGCCATGCTCTGCATTCGTTATGTTTCAATAGAACATTTACATTGGCCAATAAGTTAACCACATTGAGAACACATGTATCAGGAAAGCCTACGGGAAAATACAGTTAGCCCATGGGGTGCTAAGGCACAGAGTCCACTCCGGGTCTAGGTTCAGGGAAATCACCATCCCGCTAGGCCTTCAAGTCGTGGCAGAGTCCAAACTGTCTCAGCATCACAGGGGAGCCCTTTGTAATGGAGACAATGTCCTCCGCCCGTTTCCATAACATTGAGGGGCCACTCAAAGGAAAGGGACAGTCGAGCCGAAGCTGCAGACGGTTGTTTCCATCCTGTATTTTCTTTTTTTTTTTCTAAAATAATGTTAATTCATAAGCTGTTTTGTGTATCAGCTATGGCATCTACAAGGTAATTACAAGAAGAAACTATGAAGACCTATAGTGCAGAAAATTAGTAGAGAATGCTTTTATGCAGGAGTGAATATTTGTTGGATGTGGTAATAGTGCATATATGGCACATCATTACAGATCCTAGGAGCGGGAGTCTCAGTGACCTTTAAAGTTAGAGGAATAGCAAATTTTAGAGGACAGTAAAAACAGCAGCAATCTGTTTGTCCCACAGGGCCTTGAATCTACTTTCGGATCGCAGTGGAAGCAGCACCAGTAGCAAAAATTAACAGTACATTGTGTGGACTATATATGCATTTAAATACACACTCTCATAGTCAGTGCTCATAGTCAAATCCATCTAATTGCAGAATGAATCAAGTGAGGGACAAGCCCTTACAGCAAAGGACGACTATCTTGCTGACCAGAGGAATGAATGAGTTTCAAGCATAGGAGGAGACAATGAGGTCATTAGCCCATACCTAATCACAAAGCTGGGACTCTCAAGCATTTTGAAAATGGTAACTTCACCAACAGCTATTTGGTACTCTGTAAGGCTAGCCATAGACATATCGAGCAGCAGGGTAGATTCTGTAGAGGAGAAGAATGAGCTGCCTAAGACAAAGGATCATGAACAGGTCTAGTGTCACATGTGCCAGTGGGGGTGTAGATAGCTCTGTCCTGACAATAAAGTTTCTGCAAATATTGTAGAATTATCAGGACCAAAAAATATAGTGTATAGTGATAGTGTAATGGACAGCGAGTGTGGACTCGCTGTGCTACTCAACCGGTTTGGCTTTGGGCCACACCAGGGAGCGGAGTCTAAGTGCCCTCTAGGTCTTCACCCTTTATCCTGCTCCAGGATGCGGAAGCTGGACTTCTGCGGCTAGAGGACACCAGGTCGCTCCACAAGTGTGGTCCCGGTGTGAGCAGCAACTGGCCCCCAAGGACCAGAAGGAGTCGGTGCAAGGCTCCGGGGAACAGGCTACATATGCCTAGACAGCAAGCCGGACTGTCAGCAGGAGGAGTGAATGCAGTATCAGGGATGGGAGGGGTATTGTAGTCAGATAAGCAGAGGATCAGGGTAGGCGGATTCATTGCAGGTCACACAATCGAAATGGCAAACAGCAGAGGCAAAAAGGCCTACAATCTAAACTGGTTAAAAATTTGATTTGAGAATAAGAAGTATCCCCTGGTTCTCACTTGGCCATTTTTTGAAGCTACTGGACAGTTAAGGAAGTGTAACATTTCATATGTCAACATTGCTAAGTCATATATGCTTCAATGTATATAGGATTATTGAGGTGGATTAGGAGTGGGGTATTTGAGAATTAATAATGAAGGTGACCTATGGCCCCATCAGTAGTTAGGTTACAACGAATTCAAACGCCACCAAAAAGAAAAAATGCTGAACCTCAAAATTTTTACAAAATAACATCATATATGTTTTATTGATTAAAAACATACACTGAAAATGAATATACAATGATCCATGACTGGAAATAATGATACAAACAGCAAGAGTAAGGAGGCTGCTCTCTGTGGACTACTGCTGAAAATACCAATAAATATAAAGTGCGAAATACATAGCAGCATAACGGTACATATACAAATATAGGATATAACAGGAGAATGCTCAATAGATAACTAAAAAGTACTGCATGGTGATATACATAAATAACCCAAGAGCATCCTGTGTACTGGCGATAGTAATGGCGTCCACTGGCTGCCCCCTATATTGGTATGCACTAGGAATTCAAGTCAAATGAGTTGATACAGGGTATACAGGAACAAGTTACTCTCAGATCAGACAGAACATCAAAAAGAAAAGCTAGACAGAAAGATCAGACTTTGTCTTCCACTTCCAGAACCCTTCTGGTTTGCCTTTATTGTGACATTGGCGAGGGTGAACGGTTTGCATGTTGTCCTATTGAGGGGGGATTGCTACGTGGTTGTTCCCATAATGTAAAGAGACAACAAATTGGAGACAACTTAATGTATGCAGTAATGATAGGCAAGGACTTCACAAAGTTTTGAGGTCATAAACTCAAAGTTCTCTCGTAATTATCTAAAATGCACAGGGGTAATTTAGGATATGTTCACACATGGTGACGTTTCATTGCATTACTGCACTCATGGACAACTGGACATCAATTAAATGATTAGTTATATTATGGAAAACTCATTAACAGAACTAAATTACAATTAATTGCTTTGTCCAAATGTAATCTCATTATCCCCCTTCCCTACTTTCTTTTTACCATTTTTTCCTCTATGTACCCCTTTGTGAACCTTCATTTTATTATACTCATACAAACCATTAGAACTACAGTAGGTAAAATGCATGTAGTTATCCTTTATTAACCTCTATGACAGATAGAAAACTGTAGATGCAATTGAAATATTGATCTGTTATTCACCCCGATAGCAGACAGCAAACTCAGATATATGGGAGATCTCCTAGTAACCAATCCAAACAGATCCTTCTCTAATGATAAGAGGAATATTCAGGCCACTCTGGAAATTTCTAACAGTATTGAAGGTTTTAAGGAATTTTTCCTTGATATCTATCATTGATGTCTTCCTGTACTTTGTATCTAAAACCCATGCTCTGCATTCGTTATGTTTCAATAGAACATTTACATTGGCCAATAAGTTAACCACATTGAGAACACATGTATCAGGAAAGCCTACGGGAAAATACAGTTAGCCCATGGGGTGCTAAGGCACAGAGTCCACTCCGGGTCTAGGTTCAGGGAAATCACCATCCCGCTAGGCCTTCAAGTCGTGGCAGAGTCCAAACTGTCTCAGCATCACAGGGGAGCCCTTTCTAATGGAGACAATGTCCTCCGCCCGTTTCCATAACATTGAGGGGCCACTCAAAGGAAAGGGACAGTCGAGCCGAAGCTGCAGACGGTTGTTTCCATCCTGTATTTTCTTTTTTTTTTCTAAAATAATGTTAATTCATAAGCTGTTTTGTGTATCAGCTATGGCATCTACAAGGTAATTACAAGAAGAAACTATGAAGACCTATGGTGCAGAAAATTAGTAGAGAATGCTTTTATGCAGGAGTGAATATTTGTTGGATGTGGTAATAGTGCATATATGGCACATCATTACAGATCCTAGGAGCGGGAGTCTCAGTGACCTTTAAAGTTAGAGGAATAGCAAATTTTAGAGGACAGTAAAAACAGCAGCAATCTGTTTGTCCCACAGGGCCTTGAATCTACTTTCGGATCGCAGTGGAAGCAGCACCAGTAGCAAAAATTAACAGTACATTGTGTGGACTATATATGCATTTAAATACACACTCTCATAGTCAGTGCTCATAGTCAAATCCATCTAATTGCAGAATGAAGCAAGTGAGGGACAAGCCCTTACAGCAAAGGACGACTATCTTGCTGACCAGAGGAATGAATGAGTTTCAAGCATAGGAGGAGACAATGAGGTCATTAGCCCATACCTAATCACAAAGCTGGGACTCTCAAGCATTTTGAAAATGGTAACTTCACCAACAGCTATTTGGTACTCTGTAAGGCTAGCCATAGACATATCGAGCAGCAGGGTAGATTCTGTAGAGGAGAAGAATGAGCTGCCTAAGACAAAGGATCATGAACAGGTCTAGTGTCACATGTGCCAGTGGGGGTGTAGATAGCTCTGTCCTGACAATAAAGTTTCTGCAAATATTGTAGAATTATCAGGACCAAAAAAATATAGTGTATAGTGATAGTGTAATGGACAGCGAGTGTGGACTCGCTGTGCTACTCAACCGGTTTGGCTTTGGGCCACACCAGGGAGCGGAGTCTAAGTGCCCTCTAGGTCTTCACCCTTTATCCTGCTCCAGGATGCGGAAGCTGGACTTCTGCGGCTAGAGGACACCAGGTCGCTCCACAAGTGTGGTCCCGGTGTGAGCAGCAACTGGCCCCCAAGGACCAGAAGGAGTCGGTGCAAGGCTCCGGGGAACAGGCTACATATGCCTAGACAGCAAGCCGGACTGTCAGCAGGAGGAGTGAATGCAGTATCAGGGATGGGAGGGGTATTGTAGTCAGATAAGCAGAGGATCAGGGTAGGCGGATTCATTGCAGGTCACACAATCGAAATGGCAAACAGCAGAGGCAAAAAGGCCTACAATCTAAACTGGTTAAAAATTTGATTTGAGAATAAAGAAGTATCCCCTGGTTCTCACTTGGCCATTTTTTGAAGCTACTGGACAGTTAAGGAAGTGTAACATTTCATATGTCAACATTGCTAAGTCATATATGCTTCAATGTATATAGGATTATTGAGGTGGATTAGGAGTGGGGTATTTGAGAATTAATAATGAAGGTGACCTATGGCCCCATCAGTAGTTAGGTTACAACGAATTCAAACGCCACCAAAAAGAAAAAATGCTGAACCTCAAAATTTTTACAAAATAACATCATATATGTTTTATTGATTAAAAACATACACTGAAAATGAATATACAATGATCCATGACTGGAAATAATGATACAAACAGCAAGAGTAAGGAGGCTGCTCTCTGTGGACTACTGCTGAAAATACCAATAAATATAAAGTGCGAAATACATAGCAGCATAACGGTACATATACAAATATAGGATATAACAGGAGAATGCTCAATAGATAACTAAAAAGTACTGCATGGTGATATACATAAATAACCCAAGAGCATCCTGTGTACTGGCGATAGTAATGGCGTCCACTGGCTGCCCCCTATATTGGTATGCACTAGGAATTCAAGTCAAATGAGTTGATACAGGGTATACAGGAACAAGTTACTCTCAGATCAGACAGAACATCAAAAAGAAAAGCTAGACAGAAAGATCAGACTTTGTCTTCCACTTCCAGAACCCTTCTGGTTTGCCTTTATTGTGACATTGGCGAGGGTGAACGGTTTGCATGTTGTCCTATTGAGGGGGGATTGCTACGTGGTTGTTCCCATAATGTAAAGAGACAACAAATTGGAGACAACTTAATGTATGCAGTAATGATAGGCAAGGACTTCACAAAGTTTTGAGGTCATAAACTCAAAGTTCTCTCGTAATTATCTAAAATGCACAGGGGTAATTTAGGATATGTTCACACATGGTGACGTTTCATTGCATTACTGCACTCATGGACAACTGGACATCAATTAAATGATTAGTTATATTATGAAAACTCATTAACAGAACTAAATTACAATTAATTGCTTTGTCCAAATGTAATCTCATTATCCCCTTCCGTACTTTCTTTTTACCATTTTTTCCTCTATGTACCCCTTTGTGAACCTTCATTTTATTATACTCATACAAACCATTAGAACTACAGTAGGTAAAATGCATGTAGTTATCCTTTATTAACCTCTATGACAGATAGAAAACTGTAGATGCAATTGAAATATTGATCTGTTATTCACCCCGATAGCAGACAGCAAACTCAGATATATGGGAGATCTCCTAGTAACCAATCCAAACAGATCCTTCTCTAATGATAAGAGGAATATTCAGGCCACTCTGGAAATTTCTAACAGTATTGAAGGTTTTAAGGAATTTTTCCTTGATATCTATCATTGATGTCTTCCTGTATTTGTATCTAAAACCCATGCTCTGCATTCGTTATGTTTCAATAGAACATTTACATTGGCCAATAAGTTAACCACATTGAGAACACATGTATCAGGAAAGCCTACGGGAAAATACAGTTAGCCCATGGGGTGCTAAGGCACAGAGTCCACTCCGGGTCTAGGTTCAGGGAAATCACCATCCCGCTAGGCCTTCAAGTCGTGGCAGAGTCCAAACTGTCTCAGCATCACAGGGGAGCCCTTTGTAATGGAGACAATGTCCTCCGCCCGTTTCCATAACATTGAGGGGCCACTCAAAGGAAAGGGACAGTCGAGCCGAAGCTGCAGACGGTTGTTTCCATCCTGTATTTTCTTTTTTTTTTCTAAAATAATGTTAATTCATAAGCTGTTTTGTGTATCAGCTATGGCATCTACAAGGTAATTACAAGAAGAAACTATGAAGACCTATGGTGCAGAAAATTAGTAGAGAATGCTTTTATGCAGGAGTGAATATTTGTTGGATGTGGTAATAGTGCATATATGGCACATCATTACAGATCCTAGGAGCGGGAGTCTCAGTGACCTTTAAAGTTAGAGGATAGCAAATTTTAGAGGACAGTAAAAACAGCAGCAATCTGTTTGTCCCACAGGGCCTTGAATCTACTTTCGGATCGCAGTGGAAGCAGCACCAGTAGCAAAAATTAACAGTACATTGTGTGGACTATATATGCATTTAAATACACACTCTCATAGTCAGTGCTCATAGTCAAATCCATCTAATTGCAGAATGAAGCAAGTGAGGGACAAGCCCTTACAGCAAAGGACGACTATCTTGCTGACCAGAGGAATGAATGAGTTTCAAGCATAGGAGGAGACAATGAGGTCATTAGCCCATACCTAATCACAAAGCTGGGACTCTCAAGCATTTTGAAAATGGTAACTTCACCAACAGCTATTTGGTACTCTGTAAGGCTAGCCATAGACATATCGAGCAGCAGGGTAGATTCTGTAGAGGAGAAGAATGAGCTGCCTAAGACAAAGGATCATGAACAGGTCTAGTGTCACATGTGCCAGTGGGGGTGTAGATAGCTCTGTCCTGACAATAAAGTTTCTGCAAATATTGTAGAATTATCAGGACCAAAAAAATATAGTGTATAGTGATAGTGTAATGGACAGCGAGTGTGGACTCGCTGTGCTACTCAACCGGTTTGGCTTTGGGCCACACCAGGGAGCGGAGTCTAAGTGCCCTCTAGGTCTTCACCCTTTATCCTGCTCCAGGATGCGGAAGCTGGACTTCTGCGGCTAGAGGACACCAGGTCGCTCCACAAGTGTGGTCCCGGTGTGAGCAGCAACTGGCCCCCAAGGACCAGAAGGAGTCGGTGCAAGGCTCCGGGGAACAGGCTACATATGCCTAGACAGCAAGCCGGACTGTCAGCAGGAGGAGTGAATGCAGTATCAGGGATGGGAGGGGTATTGTAGTCAGATAAGCAGAGGATCAGGGTAGGCGGATTCATTGCAGGTCACACAATCGAAATGGCAAACAGCAGAGGCAAAAAGGCCTACAATCTAAACTGGTTAAAAATTTGATTTGAGAATAAAGAAGTATCCCCTGGTTCTCACTTGGCCATTTTTTGAAGCTACTGGACAGTTAAGGAAGTGTAACATTTCATATGTCAACATTGCTAAGTCATATATGCTTCAATGTATATAGGATTATTGAGGTGGATTAGGAGTGGGGTATTTGAGAATTAATAATGAAGGTGACCTATGGCCCCATCAGTAGTTAGGTTACAACGAATTCAAACGCCACCAAAAAGAAAAAATGCTGAACCTCAAAATTTTTACAAAATAACATCATATATGTTTTATTGATTAAAAACATACACTGAAAATGAATATACAATGATCCATGACTGGAAATAATGATACAAACAGCAAGAGTAAGGAGGCTGCTCTCTGTGGACTACTGCTGAAAATACCAATAAATATAAAGTGCGAAATACATAGCAGCATAACGGTACATATACAAATATAGGATATAACAGGAGAATGCTCAATAGATAACTAAAAAGTACTGCATGGTGATATACATAAATAACCCAAGAGCATCCTGTGTACTGGCGATAGTAATGGCGTCCACTGGCTGCCCCCTATATTGGTATGCACTAGGAATTCAAGTCAAATGAGTTGATACAGGGTATACAGGAACAAGTTACTCTCAGATCAGACAGAACATCAAAAAGAAAAGCTAGACAGAAAGATCAGACTTTGTCTTCCACTTCCAGAACCCTTCTGGTTTGCCTTTATTGTGACATTGGCGAGGGTGAACGGTTTGCATGTTGTCCTATTGAGGGGGGATTGCTACGTGGTTGTTCCCATAATGTAAAGAGACAACAAATTGGAGACAACTTAATGTATGCAGTAATGATAGGCAAGGACTTCACAAAGTTTTGAGGTCATAAACTCAAAGTTCTCTCGTAATTATCTAAAATGCACAGGGGTAATTTAGGATATGTTCACACATGGTGACGTTTCATTGCATTACTGCACTCATGGACAACTGGACATCAATTAAATGATTAGTTATATTATGAAAACTCATTAACAGAACTAAATTACAATTAATTGCTTTGTCCAAATGTAATCTCATTATCCCCCTTCCCTACTTTCTTTTTACCATTTTTTCCTCTATGTACCCCTTTGTGAACCTTCATTTTATTATACTCATACAAACCATTAGAACTACAGTAGGTAAAATGCATGTAGTTATCCTTTATTAACCTCTATGACAGATAGAAAACTGTAGATGCAATTGAAATATTGATCTGTTATTCACCCCGATAGCAGACAGCAAACTCAGATATATGGGAGATCTCCTAGTAACCAATCCAAACAGATCCTTCTCTAATGATAAGAGGAATATTCAGGCCACTCTGGAAATTTCTAACAGTATTGAAGGTTTTAAGGAATTTTTCCTTGATATCTATCATTGATGTCTTCCTGTATTGTATCTAAAACCCATGCTCTGCATTCGTTATGTTTCAATAGAACATTTACATTGGCCAATAAGTTAACCACATTGAGAACACATGTATCAGGAAAGCCTACGGGAAAATACAGTTAGCCCATGGGGTGCTAAGGCACAGAGTCCACTCCGGGTCTAGGTTCAGGGAAATCACCATCCCGCTAGGCCTTCAAGTCGTGGCAGAGTCCAAACTGTCTCAGCATCACAGGGGAGCCCTTTCTAATGGAGACAATGTCCTCCGCCCGTTTCCATAACATTGAGGGGCCACTCAAAGGAAAGGGACAGTCGAGCCGAAGCTGCAGACGGTTGTTTCCATCCTGTATTTTCTTTTTTTTTTCTAAAATAATGTTAATTCATAAGCTGTTTTGTGTATCAGCTATGGCATCTACAAGGTAATTACAAGAAGAAACTATGAAGACCTATGGTGCAGAAAATTAGTAGAGAATGCTTTTATGCAGGAGTGAATATTTGTTGGATGTGGTAATAGTGCATATATGGCACATCATTACAGATCCTAGGAGCGGGAGTCTCAGTGACCTTTAAAGTTAGAGGATAGCAAATTTTAGAGGACAGTAAAAACAGCAGCAATCTGTTTGTCCCACAGGGCCTTGAATCTACTTTCGGATCGCAGTGGAAGCAGCACCAGTAGCAAAAATTAACAGTACATTGTGTGGACTATATATGCATTTAAATACACACTCTCATAGTCAGTGCTCATAGTCAAATCCATCTAATTGCAGAATGAAGCAAGTGAGGGACAAGCCCTTACAGCAAAGGACGACTATCTTGCTGACCAGAGGAATGAATGAGTTTCAAGCATAGGAGGAGACAATGAGGTCATTAGCCCATACCTAATCACAAAGCTGGGACTCTCAAGCATTTTGAAAATGGTAACTTCACCAACAGCTATTTGGTACTCTGTAAGGCTAGCCATAGACATATCGAGCAGCAGGGTAGATTCTGTAGAGGAGAAGAATGAGCTGCCTAAGACAAAGGATCATGAACAGGTCTAGTGTCACATGTGCCAGTGGGGGTGTAGATAGCTCTGTCCTGACAATAAAGTTTCTGCAAATATTGTAGAATTATCAGGACCAAAAAAATATAGTGTATAGTGATAGTGTAATGGACAGCGAGTGTGGACTCGCTGTGCTACTCAACCGGTTTGGCTTTGGGCCACACCAGGGAGCGGAGTCTAAGTGCCCTCTAGGTCTTCACCCTTTATCCCTGCTCCAGGATGCGGAAGCTGGACTTCTGCGGCTAGAGGACACCAGGTCGCTCCACAAGTGTGGTCCCGGTGTGAGCAGCAACTGGCCCCCAAGGACCAGAAGGAGTCGGTGCAAGGCTCCGGGGAACAGGCTACATATGCCTAGACAGCAAGCCGGACTGTCAGCAGGAGGAGTGAATGCAGTATCAGGGATGGGAGGGGTATTGTAGTCAGATAAGCAGAGGATCAGGGTAGGCGGATTCATTGCAGGTCACACCAATCGAAATGGCAAACAGCAGAGGCAAAAAGGCCTACAATCTAAACTGGTTAAAAATTTGATTTGAGAATAAAGAAGTATCCCTGGTTCTCACTTGGCCATTTTTTGAAGCTACTGGACAGTTAAGGAAGTGTAACATTTCATATGTCAACATTGCTAAGTCATATATGCTTCAATGTATATAGGATTATTGAGGTGGATTAGGAGTGGGGTATTTGAGAATTAATAATGAAGGTGACCTATGGCCCCATCAGTAGTTAGGTTACAACGAATTCAAACGCCACCAAAAAGAAAAAATGCTGAACCTCAAAATTTTTACAAAATAACATCATATATGTTTTATTGATTAAAAACATACACTGAAAATGAATATACAATGATCCATGACTGGAAATAATGATACAAACAGCAAGAGTAAGGAGGCTGCTCTCTGTGGACTACTGCTGAAAATACCAATAAATATAAAGTGCGAAATACATAGCAGCATAACGGTACATATACAAATATAGGATATAACAGGAGAATGCTCAATAGATAACTAAAAAGTACTGCATGGTGATATACATAAATAACCCAAGAGCATCCTGTGTACTGGCGATAGTAATGGCGTCCACTGGCTGCCCCCTATATTGGTATGCACTAGGAATTCAAGTCAAATGAGTTGATACAGGGTATACAGGAACAAGTTACTCTCAGATCAGACAGAACATCAAAAAGAAAAGCTAGACAGAAAGATCAGACTTTGTCTTCCACTTCCAGAACCCTTCTGGTTTGCCTTTATTGTGACATTGGCGAGGGTGAACGGTTTGCATGTTGTCCTATTGAGGGGGGATTGCTACGTGGTTGTTCCCATAATGTAAAGAGACAACAAATTGGAGACAACTTAATGTATGCAGTAATGATAGGCAAGGACTTCACAAAGTTTTGAGGTCATAAACTCAAAGTTCTCTCGTAATTATCTAAAATGCACAGGGGTAATTTAGGATATGTTCACACATGGTGACGTTTCATTGCATTACTGCACTCATGGACAACTGGACATCAATTAAATGATTAGTTATATTATGAAAACTCATTAACAGAACTAAATTACAATTAATTGCTTTGTCCAAATGTAATCTCATTATCCCCCTTTCCCTACTTTCTTTTTACCATTTTTTCCTCTATGTACCCCTTTGTGAACCTTCATTTTATTATACTCATACAAACCATTAGAACTACAGTAGGTAAAATGCATGTAGTTATCCTTTATTAACCTCTATGACAGATAGAAAACTGTAGATGCAATTGAAATATTGATCTGTTATTCACCCCGATAGCAGACAGCAAACTCAGATATATGGGAGATCTCCTAGTAACCAATCCAAACAGATCCTTCTCTAATGATAAGAGGAATATTCAGGCCACTCTGGAAATTTCTAACAGTATTGAAGGTTTTAAGGAATTTTTCCTTGATATCTATCATTGATGTCTTCCTGTATTTGTATCTAAAACCCATGCTCTGCATTCGTTATGTTTCAATAGAACATTTACATTGGCCAATAAGTTAACCACATTGAGAACACATGTATCAGGAAAGCCTACGGGAAAATACAGTTAGCCCATGGGGTGCTAAGGCACAGAGTCCACTCCGGGTCTAGGTTCAGGGAAATCACCATCCCGCTAGGCCTTCAAGTCGTGGCAGAGTCCAAACTGTCTCAGCATCACAGGGGAGCCCTTTGTAATGGAGACAATGTCCTCCGCCCGTTTCCATAACATTGAGGGGCCACTCAAAGGAAAGGGACAGTCGAGCCGAAGCTGCAGACGGTTGTTTCCATCCTGTATTTTCTTTTTTTTTTTCTAAAATAATGTTAATTCATAAGCTGTTTTGTGTATCAGCTATGGCATCTACAAGGTAATTACAAGAAGAAACTATGAAGACCTATGGTGCAGAAAATTAGTAGAGAATGCTTTATGCAGGAGTGAATATTTGTTGGATGTGGTAATAGTGCATATATGGCACATCATTACAGATCCTAGGAGCGGGAGTCTCAGTGACCTTTAAAGTTAGAGGATAGCAAATTTTAGAGGACAGTAAAAACAGCAGCAATCTGTTTGTCCCTCAGGGCCTTGAATCTACTTTCGGATCGCAGTGGAAGCAGCACCAGTAGCAAAAATTAACAGTACATTGTGTGGACTATATATGCATTTAAATACACACTCTCATAGTCAGTGCTCATAGTCAAATCCATCTAATTGCAGAATGAAGCAAGTGAGGGACAAGCCCTTACAGCAAAGGACGACTATCTTGCTGACCAGAGGAATGAATGAGTTTCAAGCATAGGAGGAGACAATGAGGTCATTAGCCCATACCTAATCACAAAGCTGGGACTCTCAAGCATTTTGAAAATGGTAACTTCACCAACAGCTATTTGGTACTCTGTAAGGCTAGCCATAGACATATCGAGCAGCAGGGTAGATTCTGTAGAGGAGAAGAATGAGCTGCCTAAGACAAAGGATCATGAACAGGTCTAGTGTCACATGTGCCAGTGGGGGTGTAGATAGCTCTGTCCTGACAATAAAGTTTCTGCAAATATTGTAGAATTATCAGGACCAAAAAAATATAGTGTATAGTGATAGTGTAATGGACAGCGAGTGTGGACTCGCTGTGCTACTCAACCGGTTTGGCTTTGGGGCCACACCAGGGAGCGGAGTCTAAGTGCCCTCTAGGTCTTCACCCTTTATCCTGCTCCAGGATGCGGAAGCTGGACTTCTGCGGCTAGAGGACACCAGGTCGCTCCACAAGTGTGGTCCCGGTGTGAGCAGCAACTGGCCCCCAAGGACCAGAAGGAGTCGGTGCAAGGCTCCGGGGAACAGGCTACATATGCCTAGACAGCAAGCCGGACTGTCAGCAGGAGGAGTGAATGCAGTATCAGGGATGGGAGGGGTATTGTAGTCAGATAAGCAGAGGATCAGGGTAGGCGGATTCATTGCAGGTCACACAATCGAAATGGCAAACAGCAGAGGCAAAAAGGCCTACAATCTAAACTGGTTAAAAATTAGATTTGAGAATAAAGAAGTATCCCTGGTTCTCACTTGGCCATTTTTTGAAGCTACTGGACAGTTAAGGAAGTGTAACATTTCATATGTCAACATTGCTAAGTCATATATGCTTCAATGTATATAGGATTATTGAGGTGGATTAGGAGTGGGGTATTTGAGAATTAATAATGAAGGTGACCTATGGCCCCATCAGTAGTTAGGTTACAACAAATTCAAACGCCACAAAAAGAAAAAATGCTGAACCTCAAAATTTTTACAAAATAACATCATATATGTTTTTATTGATTAAAACATACACTGAAAATGAATATACAATGATCCATGACTGGAAATAATGATACAAACAGCAAGAGTAAGGAGGCTGCTCTCTGTGGACTACTGCTGAAAATACCAATAAATATAAAGTGCGAAATACCTAGCAGCATAACGGTACATATACAAATATAGGATATAACAGGAGAATGCCAATAGATAACTAAAAAGTACTGCATGGTGATATACATAAATAACCCAAGAGCATCCTGTGGTACTGGCGATAGTAATGGCGTCCACCTGGCTGCCCCCTATATTGGTATGCACTAGGAATTCAAGTCAAATGAGTTGATACAGGGTATACAGGAACAAGGTACTCTCAGATCAGACAGAACATCAAAAAGAAAAGCTAGACAGAAAGATCAGACTTTGTCTTCCACTTCCAGAACCCTTCTGGTTTGCCTGTATTGTGACATTGGCGAGGGTGAACGGTTTGCATGTTGTCCTATTGAGGGGGATTGCTACGTGGTTGTTCCCATAATGTAAAGAGACAACAAATTGGAGACAACTTAATGTATGCAGTAATGATAGGCAAGGACTTCACAAAGTTTTGAGGTCATAAACTCAAAGTTCTCTCGTAATTATCTAAAATGCACAGGGGTAATTTAGGATTGTTCACACATGGTGACGTTTCATTGCATTACTGCACTCATGGCAACTGGACATCAATTAAATGATTAGTTTATATTATGAAAACTCATTAACAGAACTAAATTACAATTAATTGCTTTGTCCAAATGTAATCTCATTTATCCCCCTTCCCTACTTTCTTTTTACCATTTTTTCCCTCTATGTACCCCTTTGTGAACCTTCATTTTATTATACTCATACAAACCATTAGAACTACAGTAGGTAAAATGCATGTAGTTATCCTTTATTAACCTCTATGACAGATAGAAAACTGTAGATGCAATTGAAATATTGATCTGTTATTCACCCCGATAGCAGACAGCAAACTCAGATATATGGGAGATCTCCTAGTAACCAATCCAACAGATCCTTCTCTAATGATAAGAGGAATCTTCAGGCCACTCTGGAAATTTCTAACAGTATTGAAGGTTTTAAGGAATTTTTCCTTGATATCTATCATTGATGTCTTCCTGTATTTTGTATCTAAAACCATGCTCTGCATTCGTTATGTTTCAATAGAACATTTACATTGGCCAATAAGTTAACCACATTGAGAACACATGTATCAGGAAAGCCTACGGGAAAATACAGTTAGCCATGGGGTGCATAGGCACAGAGTCCACTCCGGGTCTAGGTTCAGGGAAATCACCATCCCGCTAGGCCTTCAAGTCGTGGCAGAGTCCAAACTGTCTCAGCATCACAGGGGAGCCCTTTGTAATGGAGACAATGTCCTCCGCCCGTTTCCATAACATGAGGGGCCACTCAAAGGAAAGGACAGTCGAGCCGAAGCTGCGACGGTTGTTTCCATCCTGTATTTCTTTTTTTTTTCTAAAATAATGTTATTCATAGCTGTTTGTTGTATCAGCTTGGCATCTACAAGGTGATTACAAGAAGAAACTATGAAGACCTATGGTGCAGAAAATTAGTAGAGAAATGCTTTTATGCAGGAGTGAATATTTGTTGGATGTGGTAATAGTGCATATATGGCACTCATTACAGATCCTAGGAGCGGGAGTCTCAGTGACCTTTAAAGTTAGAGATAGCAAATTTTAGAGGACAGTAAAACAGCAGCAATCTGTTTGTCCCACAGGGCCTGAATCTACTTTCGGATCGCAGTGGAAGCAGCACCAGTAGCAAAAATTAACAGTACATTGTGTGGACTATATATGCATTTAAATACACACTCTCATAGTCAGTGCTCATAGTCAAATCCATCTAATTGCAGAATGAAGCAAGTGAGGGACAAGCCCTTACAGCAAAGGACGACTATCTTGCTGACCAGAGGAATGAATGAGTTTCAAGCATAGGAGGAGACAATGAGGTCATTAGCCCATACCTAATCACAAAGCTGGGACTCTCAAGCATTTTGAAAATGGTAACTTCACCAACAGCTATTTGGTACTCTGTAAGGCTAGCCATAGACATATCGAGCAGCAGGGTAGATTCTGTAGAGGAGAAGAATGAGCTGCCTAAGACAAAGGATCATGAACAGGTCTAGTGTCACATGTGCCAGTGGGGGTGTAGATAGCTCTGTCCTGACAATAAAGTTTCTGCAAATATTGTAGAATTATCAGGACCAAAAAAATATAGTGTATAGTGATAGTGTAATGGACAGCGAGTGTGGACTCGCTGTGCTACTCAACCGGTTTGGCTTTGGCCACACCAGGGAGCGGAGTCTAAGTGCCCTCTAGGTCTTCACCCTTTATCCTGCTCCAGGATGCGGAAGCTGGACTTCTGCGGCTAGAGGACACCAGGTCGCTCCACAAGTGTGGTCCCGGTGTGAGCAGCAACTGGCCCCCAAGGACCAGAAGGAGTCGGTGCAAGGCTCCGGGGAACAGGCTACATATGCCTAGACAGCAAGCCGGACTGTCAGCAGG
>NW_027208962.1:0-39180 GCF_027789765.1 Dendropsophus ebraccatus
TGTATGTGGCAGATCAGTATATGCATGGTATATGGCCTGTGCGGTCTGGGATAGGGGAGGCATTTTGCTGGATCATATACTGATGTGTATATGGCGCTGTGACTGTGCTGTCATGGTATAGGGGAGGTGTATGTGGCAGGATCAGTATATGATGTGTATATGGCGCTGTGACTGTGCTGTCATGGTATAGGGGAGGTGTATGTGGCAGGATCAGTATATGATGTGTATATGGAGCCTGTGCTGGTCATGGTATAGGGGAGGCTCCTGTGCTGCATAATTTTCTCTGTTCCTGAAGTCTGTAACGCTGTATATTCCTGGTTATACCTATAGCACAATGTGCACCATCATTATACCCGAGGGGCCTGGTGGTGTGACACCTATATTCTCAGGATGCCAATATGTGACACTACTACATTGAGGTGGCATGGTGTGTTACAGTCAGGGGGTACAGTATACACGGTCCTGTTACAGTCAGGTGGTTACAGTATACACGGTCCTGTTTACATTCAGGGGGTACAGTATACATGGTCCTGTTACAGTCAGGCGGTACAGTATACATGGTCCTGTTACAGTCAGGGGGTACAGTATACACGGTCCTGTTACAGTCAGGGGGTACAGTATACACGGTCCTGTTACATTCAGGGGGGTACAGTATACACGGTCCTGTTACATTCAGGGGGTACAGTATACATGGTCCTGTTACAGTCAGGGGGGTACAGTATACACGGTCCTGTTACAGTCAGGGGGTACAGTATACACGGTCCTGTTACAGTCAGGGGTACAGTATACATGGTCCTGTTACAGTCAGGGGGTACAGTATACATGGGTCCTGTTACAGTCAGGGGGTACAGTATACACGGTCCTGTTACAGTCAGGGGGTACAGTATACACGGTCCTGTTACAGTCAGGGGGTACAGTATACATGGTCCTGTTAAAGTGAGCGGGTACAGTATACACGGTCCTGTTACAGTCAGGGGGTACAGTATACACGGTCCTGTTACAGTCAGGGGTACAGTATACATGGTCCTGTTACAGTCAGGGGTACAGTATACACGGTCCTGTTACAGTCAGGGGGTACAGTATACATGGTCCTGTTACAGTAAGGGGTACAGTATACATGGTCCTGTTACAGTCAGGGGGTACAGTATACCATGGTCCTGTTACAGTCAGGGGTACAGTATACACGGTCCTGTTACAGTCAGGGGGTACAGTATACATGGTCCTGTTACAGTCAGGGGGTACAGTATACATGGTCCTGTTACAGTCAGGGGGTACAGTATACATGGTCCTGTTACAGTCAGGGGGTACAGTATACATGGTCCTGTTACAGTCAGGGGGGTACAGTATACACGGTCCTGTTACAGTCAGGGGGTACAGTATACATGGTCCTGTTACAGTTAGGGGGTACAGTATACATGGTCCTGTTATAGTCAGGGGGTACAGTATACACGGTCCTGTTACAGTCAGGGGTTACAGTATACATGACCCCCACATACAGTATAGCCTCCTGGCTGTCCCCGCATAGCGTACATTCTATTCTGGGGGCGGGGCGGGGGGGGGGGGGCGCCATTTGTCTTCTTTGCCTAGGGCACCAAAACTCCTTGTCCCGGCCCTGGCTAGGGGCACTGGGGGCGCAAGTACTTTTCCTTGCCCCAGGTGCTGCTAACCCACACATAGCACATCTGCACACAGTATAACATTAAGTGCGGACACAGCAGGAGCAGAAGATATTATTGCTATATGGAGGCACAGCCATGGACATTATGACTATATGGAGGCACAGCAGGAGACATTACTACTATATGGAGGCACAGCGGGAGACATTTATCTACTATATGGAGGCACAGCGGGAGACATTACTACTATATGGAGGCACAGCGGGAGACATTACTACTATATGGGGACATAGGGACCTTTATAAACTATTTGGGCGCACAACAAGGGAATTCTACATACACGGGCAACTCACATACAGTACTTACTCACTTACTGGAACTCACACCAAAAAGTGGAATTACTACTGTTTGAGACCTTATAGGTTGGGAAAAGGAAGTAAGTTGTTGAAAAGTGCGGAGCCTAAGATGTTTGTCTGGCAGGTTCTAAAGAGACGAATTGTAGCTGGAAGAAATCATCATGGTGGTCCAGGCCAGATGGAGAGGAAAAGGAAAGTGACACTTCAGATCAAAGAAGACATCACCTGTGAGTCACTGAATGATGTTTTTTTTTTTTTTTTTTTTTGTATTTTTTAGCACATTATTCGGTAGGGTTGCCCCAGGGTAAAATAAAAAAAATGTTAGACTATATTGCTCTAAGCCATAATACCCACACTGCTTCTCCCTAGCAAATCTCCCCACATGTTCAAAAATCTGCCACGGCCGTGCATCGCTACGTTAATAGTGATGTCGCGACCGATGGCTGATCCAGCCTTATAAAAGGCTCTGTAAGCGAGCGCCAATCTAGCAGAACGACGCTACTTACCCAGTGGGTAAGAACACACAGAAGGTGCTGGGTTCTCACATTGTGTTTGTGATAATAATGCAATGTGAGAACACACCCTGATAGTCAGCCTTCCCCGCTCCTGTCTCTAGGCCTGGCATCTTCCTCTGCACTCTAGTGACCATCACATGCACAACATAGGAGGATGCTGAGCCACACAGCCAGGAGTGAGAAGGGGTCTGTGCTAAGTCGCCTACAGTAATCAGCCACCTGTATAGATTGCAGTATAGTTTTTTTTTTTTGAGAGGGGGGGGAATGGGGGGGGGGCCCAAAAAATTGTCGCCCAGGGCCTCCACCAACCTTAACCCCTTAACGACATCGGGCGTAAATTTACGCCCTGATGCCGGTAAGGGAGTCAGAGCGGGGCCGCGCGGCGGCCCCGCTCTGAACCGCGCCGGTCCCGGGTGCCGCGTGTAGCCCGGGACCGCAGGTATTAGCGGGCACGGTCCGATCGCCGTGCCCGCTAATACAGTAATCGGATGCAGCTGTCAAAGTTGACAGCTGCATCCAAATCCCGGACGCAGCGTCATCCCTGGTGTCTAGTGGGGCGATCTCCGTAAATGAAGCCGGCCGGGACCGCTCCAAGATGGCGCCGTCCCCGGCTCGGCACTCGTTTACTTCCGGCTGCAGCAGCCGGAAGTAAACGAGTGCCTATCTCATGGATCTCTGCAGCATATCTATGCTGCAGAGATCTCAATGAGAGATCAAAGCACTTATACTAGAAGTCCCCCAGGGGGGAATAACCCTAACCCCAGGGGGGAATAACCCTAACCCCAGGGGGGAATAACCCTAACCCCAGGGGGAATAACCCTAACCCCAGGGGGAATAACCCTAACCCCAGGGGGGAATAACCCTAACCCCAGGGGGGAATAACCCTAACCCCAGGGGGGAATAACCCTAACCCCAGGGGGAAATAACCCTAACCCCAGAGGGAATAACCCTAACCCCAGGGGGGAATAACCCTAACCCCAGGGGGAATAACCCTAACCCCAGGGGGGAATAACCCTAACCCCAGGGGGGAATAACCCTAACCCCAGGGGGCTTCTAGTATAAGTGTAAAAGTAAAAAAAAAATGTCATTATTAGTAAAAAGCCCCCTCCCCTAATAAAAGTCTGAATCACCCCCCTTTTCCCAGGTTATAAATAAAAGTAAATAAATAAATAAATAAATAAATAAACATGTTTGCTATCGCCGTGTGCGTAATCGCCCGAACTATTATTTAATCACATTCCTGATCTCGCACGGTAAATGGCGTCAGCGCAAAAAAATCCCAAAGTGCAAAATTGCGCATTTTTGGTCGCATCAAATCCAGAAAAATTGTAATAAAAAGCGATCAAAAAGTCGTATATGCACAATCATGGTACCGATAGAAAGAACATGTCATGGCGCAAAAAATGACACCTGACACAGCCCTATAGACCAAAGGATAAAAGCGCTATAAGCCTGGGAATGGAGCTGTTTTAAGTGTTGTATATTTGTTGACAATGGTTTAAATTTTTTACAGGCCATCAGATACAATATAAGTTATACATGTTACATATCGTTTTAATCGTAACGACTTGAGGAACATATATAACAAGTCAGTTTTACCCCAGGGCGAATGGCGTAAAAACACATTTCCCCCCAAATAAACAAAATGCGTTTTTTTTTTCAATTTCACCACACTTTGAATTTTTTTCTGCTTTCGCAGTGTACTTTATGCAAAAATTCAGCCTGTAATTGCAAAGTACAATTAGTGACGCAAAAAATAAGGGCTCATTTGGGTTTCTAGGTGGAAAAATGCAAGTGCTATGGCCTTTTATGCACAAGGAGGAAAAACCGAAAACGCAAAAATCGAAATTTGCTCTGTCCTTAAAGGGTTAATCCGGCCCTGGGTGCAGGTACAGGGGACACGTGGGAGGTGTTAAAAAAAACGATAAAAAAAAAACAGCATCGGCCGCCACGATATGTGTGGGGGGGGGGGCGGAGTTTTGTAATGCTGTAGGGGAAGGAAGGAAAGCATAAGCAATTGGTCCTCAGTGACTGCTCCGAGCCGGCCCTCCTCTAGCTCCTCCCACAAGCCGCCTCCTTCCTGGTACAGTTCCCAGCATGCAGTGTCTGATCGCGGGGAAGTATCTGTCTATATAGGGGGAAGAGGTATATGACTACATGGGGACATATTTGGCTACATGGGGGGGAGGGGTATATGATGCTGAAGTTGGTTTTCTTATTTGGCAGCTTCTTATTAACAGAATTTTACGTTTTTATTTTTTAGCCATTTTTTTTAGGAAATTTATATTAATCATAATACCATTAAATAATGTGCCCTGAGGGAAATACTGTTTAAAGCAGCCCAAAGTACCCAGTGGTTGGCATACAAATGGGCATCATATCAGGAACAAAAAATGGGATTTGAGCCACTGCTGTCACCCTGATAATACACACAGAGAGGGGGGTGCCCCCATCACACCCCAAACAGGTCATCCTAGCCTAAAACAGTTCTGGGTGTCGAAACTGGCATCAAAATGGGCAGACGGACGCTTTCTCCTCGTTTGAGTAACTAGTGTATTTCAGGAATTAAACAATTGAAATCACCACTTATTCATATCAGGAAGAAATGCCCATCTGCCCACTTTGATGCCAGTTTTTACACCCAGAACCACGTTGGTCAATGTTGTGTGTTCGCTTTGATGCCCATTTTGGTGCCAAGCACTGGCTAAATTATGGTTCACATAAATTTTCTGTAACAAAAATAGATAAAAAATGAAAAAGAAAAAAAAGATCCTATGAATAAGAAACCAACTTCAGCATTGTGGCACATATCAGGTTAGGCTGGAATCCGTTTTTTTTTTTGCAAAAAATGGATGAAAAACTGATGAAAAATGTGTGCCTTTGTGTGTGTCCGTTTTGATCCGTTTTTTCATTGACTTCCATTATAAAAGAAAACGGATCAGTTTTTTTTTTTAACAGACACGAGAATGAGGTTGACCATGTTTTTGTGTATGTTAAAATAACCGGATGCGTTTGATCTGGGGTTTTTTTTATAATAGAAGTAAATGGAAAAACGGATGCACACAAAGGCATGAGTTTTTTTTCATCCGTTTTAATCAGTTCTTTGCAAAAAAAAAACGCATTAAAAAACGTAGTGTGAACCCAGTCTTACATAAAACGAGATATCTGGCTACAAGGGCCTGTTGTACTACACTACTGCATTATGGGGATCTGCATCTCCATCCTGTAACTACAAACTGCTGCTGTGTTATCAGGTTTATGCAGTTACTATACATTATACTCCACATGCTGATACTATACTGTACAGTAACTTATAATATCACATATTCAGCTGTTTACAAATGTTTGTTTCATCTGTTCTACATGTTATTCAGAATAAAAAAAATCTATTTTTGGGGTGTGAAACCAATTGTCTGCATATCAATGATTTCTTATAGGCAAATTTGCTTTGGTTTAAGAGAGGATTTGAATTACAAGCGCAGTCCTGGAACAAGTTATCGTAATCCAAGGCACCAATGTAACTGTATATAGATGCGCACACATACACACTTCCCATTATATAATGCCTGCAAACAAAAAAAAAATTTTTGCGAGAGAAGACATTTTTTTGAAAAATTTGGAAAAGGCTTGTCCGGGCCTATTAAAACATGGCTGCTTACTTCCAAAAAAACAGCGCCTCTCCTGTCCTCAGTTTGGGTGTGTTATTGCAGCTCAGTTCTATTGAAAGCAATAGAGGTGAATTGTAATACCACACACAACCTGAGGACAGGGGTGGCGCTGTTTCTGAAAGTAAATAACTGCTTTTAATATTCCTGGATAACCCCATTAAACAAGGAGCTGTGCCCTTCTTACATGGGGCAAATTCTGTAACTATCCTATCCCTAATATTGGGGGACGTTTACAGCAGGACAATGGGAGATTTCCATTCTTCTACATTCAGGGATGATTGATCCATTTACAAATCCTACGGAGAGAAATGGCTTATTATTTCTATACAAGCCGCCATTCTATTCTGACTAAACTTTCTGCACAATATTCACTATGTAAGGTCACACAGCCTCTTTTTTGATGTAAAAACAAAACAAAAAAGCAGTTTTTTTATAAAGAGGTTCATTTATAATTATCATGATTATTATTTGCATCCGTCACCTGGGGCCCGTTCCTGGCCTCTGCGCGCCTCCCGTACCGTTCCCTGCGCAGGCAGTGTGACGTACACTACCTTCACCGGAGACCCCGGAACCTCTCCCGGGCAGCCGAACGTCTCATCGGAGAGGCTCGGAGATGCTCAGCTGCCGGGAGAGCTTCGCAGAATGAGAGAGGCGCCGGAAGTTCCCGAAGCCTCTCTCATTCTCCCGAAGCTCTCCCGGCAGCCGAGCTTCTCCGAGCCTCTCCGATGAGACGATTGGCTGCCCGGGAGAGGTTCCGCATTCTCTGTCTCCGGCGCAGGTAGTGTACGTCACACTGCCTGCGCCGGTAACGGTACATGAGGCGCGCGGAGGCCGGGAATGGGCCCCAGGTGAGTTAAATGTTTGGTTTTTTATAGTGGTCGCCCCATATGGTGGGGATGGGGCCATTTTTTAGCCCCCCCCACTGTATGGGATGACCTTACCTGGCGTATTAGACCACCCCCGACTTTTTTAGGGTTAAAAAGTCGTCTTATACGCCGGAAAATACGGTACCTGAAAAGATGAGTATTGAGGGCACGTTTGAAGCTTTGGGTATTGGAGGTGAGTCTGACAGTCTTGGGTAATACATTTCATAGAACTGGTGCAGCTCAGGTGACGTCCTGGAGACGGGAGTGAGAGGTGCGGATTAGGGAGGATGTTAGGTGTAGGTCATTAGCAGAGCATAAGGCACGGGTAGGACGGTAGACAGAGATGAGGGAGGAGATATAGGGAGGTGCAGCATTGTGGAGAACTTTATGGGTGAGCAGGAGGAGAGTGTATTGTATCCTGTGCTTGGCGGCTGGCACAGGGGGAGGCATCAGTATAGCGACTGACACAGGGGGAGGCATCAGTATAGTGGCTGGAACGGAGGAGAGACATTGGTATAGCGGCTGTCACAGGGAGGAGTCATCGGTTAAAGTGACTGGCACTGGGGAAGGCATCAGTATAGCGTCTGGCACAGAGGGAGGCATCCGTATAGTTACTGGCACAGAGGGAGGCATCCGTATAGTTACTGGCACAGAGGGAGGCATCGGTATAGTGACTGGCACAGAGGGAGGCATCAGTATAGCGACTGGCACAGAGGGAGGCATCAGTATAGTGACTGGCACAGAGGGAGGCATCCGTATAGTTACTGGCACAGAGGGAGGCATCAGTATAGCGGCTGGCACAGAGGGAGGCATCGGTATAGTGACTGGCACAGAGGGAGGCATCGGTATAGTGACTGGCACAGAGGGAGGCATCCATATAGTTACTGGCACAGAGGGAGGCATCGGTACAGTGACTGGCACAGAGGGAGGCATCCGTATAGTTACTGGCACAGAGGGAGGCATCCGTATAGTTACTGGCACAGAGGGAGGCATCAGTATAGCGGCTGGCACAGAGGGAGGCATCGGTACAGTGACTGGCACAGAGGGAGGCATCCGTATAGTTACTGGCACAGAGGGAGGCAGCGGTACAGTGACTGGCACAGAGGGAGGCATCCGTATAGTTACTGGCACAGAGGGAGGCATCCGTATAGTTACTGGCACAGAGGGAGGCATCGGTATAGTGACTGGCACAGAGGGAGGCATCCGTACAGTGACTGGCACAGAGGGAGGCATCGGTACAGTGACTGGCACAGAGGGAGGCATCCGTATAGTTACTGGCACAGAGGGAGGCATCAGTATAGTTACTGGCACAGAGGGAGGCATCCGTATAGCTGTTGGACAGGGAATTGGAAACATGAGGCATTTTTTTATTCTTTATGTTTTTTACAATGACTTTTATTACAGCAAAAAAGATGCAATTGAAGTATTTGCTATCCATAGTATAGGGGACAAGTAAGAGATAGCGGGTAGTCCGACCTCTGTACCCCTCGGCAGATCTGCATATTAGGCCCCCGGCTTCTTTGTATTAAACAGAGCAGCAGGTACGGCATGTGATCCCCCGGCTCAATTTATTCCCATGGAGTCGCCACAAAGCCGAGTAAGCCGAAAAGTGCTCACTCGTCTCTTTCCAGCGACTCTATAGAAATGAATAGAGCCAGGGGTCATGTGCCGTACCTGCTGCTCTATTTAATACAAAAAGAAACCGGGGGCCCGATACAGAGATGGGTGGGGGGTACAGGGTCGGACCCCCTACAATCAATTACTTGTCCCATATCCTGTGGAAAGGGGACAATTTATTTTCTCGCCATTTATACACCACACTCTTGCTCTATTTTGGCACATATAATTTGCTTGTTATAAGGCACATATTTCTGGGTATATTATATATTAGGAAGGGGGGGGGGTGGTCATTCATCTATACGGGACCCCAAGATTCCTGCTGGTGGCCCCACACACAATATACAGTCTGTGTCCCCCCCCCCCTGCGTATGTGCAGAGATTATCCTGAGATTTTCCTGATCTCTGCAGTGGCCGGATGCTTATAGATCCTCCGCACATTTACAGTTGGTGATTGATCAGCTGATCACTGGTCCTTTTGCCAATTATCAGGAATGAGCGATCCTAGGAGTGAGGTTCTTAGCACACAATTGATCACATTGTGCGAGCCCATCTGCCACGTCACGGCGACCTCATTCAGATGGGTCCCTACACTAACACTATTATTATTATCCTCCAATTCCTCTAACCCAGGGGTGTCAAACTCAAATACACAGTCGGCCAAAATGTAAAAATTGGACAAAGTCACGGGCCAACCTTGATAATTATTGGCACTGTCAGTGGTGTGCGTCTCCCAGCGCTGTGCACTATGATAAATGACATAATAAATTGCTATGGTATGATTAAACCCCAACCCATGTAATAGCCAGCTCTCCCATATTAGCCCATGTAGTAGCCAACCCAACCAAAATTGCCCCACATATTAGCCAGCCCTCCCAATAGTGCCTAAATATTAGCCAGCCCTCGCAATAGTGCCTAAATAGTAGCCAGCCCCCCCACGTGTCCCATATAGTAGCCAGCCCTCCCCAAGTGTCCAATATAGTAGTCAGCCCTCCTGAATAGTCTCATATAGTAGCCAGCCCTCCCCAATAGTCTTATATAGTAGCCAGCTCTTCCCTATAGTCTTATATAGTAACAAGTTATCCCCAATAGTCTCATATAGTAGCCAGCCCTACCCATAGTCTTTAATAGTAGCCAGCCCTCCCCATAGTCTCATTTAGTAGCCACCCCCCCCCCATAGTCTCTTATATAGTAGCCAGCCCTCCCCCATAGTCTCTTATATAGTAGCCAGCCCTCCCCCATAGTCTCATATAGTAGTCAGCCCTCCCTCATCGTCACATATAGTAGCCAGCCCTCCCCCATAGTCTCTTATATAGTGGCCAGCCCTTCCCCATAGTCTCTTATATAGTAGCCAGCCCTCCCCCATAGTCTCTTATATAGTAGCCAGCCCTCCCCCATAGTCTCATATAGTAGTCAGCCCTCCCTCATTGTAACATATAGTAGCCAGCCCTCCCCCATAGTCTCTTATATAGTAGCCATGGTGGGCCAGATGTAATTCAAACACTGAATTGCCTTGCGGGCCAAAAATAATGTCCCCACGGGCCAGATTTGGATCGCGGGTCAGAGTTTGACGTCACTTCTCTAACCTGTCTGCTAGGGGCTTCTCTACAGGGACTGACTATACATTGCAGGTGATAAAGCTTTTACACCACATGGATCCTGGGCGACATATACAGTGTTAGTGTAGGGACCACCTGAGGGCAGAAGTGCTGCCGGTGGGCTCATAAAATAGATGGAAATTGAATGTAATAAACTGCGCCCATATAATTTACTTACAATATTGGGGTAAATTGTTAAAAATCAATTGTTTGTATTTACTATAGCGAAACAAGCCTTATTACCTCTATACAGAAGCAATTATGAGTAATAAGTTTTCTCCTTACTGTGTGACATTGCACGGTCATGGATACTATATGGGGACTGTACAGAGGGGCCTGATACTATATAGGGACTGCACTATATGGGGACTGCACAGAGGGACCTATCCTATATATAGACCATATTACTATATAGGGGCCCTGGGTACCAATGGGTGCCAAAAACAAATTACACACAGGGTGCCATCTAGCCTAAGGCCGGCCCTGCTTTCATGGATGTGAGGAAATCTGGTTACTGGTGTATAATATCTCACACCTGCCTATAGAGATACAGTGCAGAAGGTGTGACACTTCTTACCTATAGTGGTGGTGCAGGCTATGACCTTGATACCTCCTTGTTCTTCTTCTTGACTGTGGCAAGTGACTGTGGTGGATGCTGGAGACATTCTGAAACTTGATGACACTTGGAATTTGCTTTCTTTTAACCCTGTGTTTGCTCCGGCTAATTAACCATTTACCCCTTGACAACTCAGGACCTACCTGTAGGGTGGGTAGGGGAGTTCATAGAAAGGTCACGCCAGGGACTGCAACTTCTAGCAGGCATGGTCCAATTTCCGAGGCCCGCTAATTAGCCAATTAAATGCAGCTATGAAAAGTGACAGATTTCTTTAAATGGGCAGTGTCCCCAATCCGTGATGGTCCAGTGGCGGGATCGCCCTACACAATGTGATAGCGGACGGGCAATCCCTGCGTGTTGCCGTGATGGGGCTCTAAATCACTGCAATAAATCACTGATCTCATGGATCTATGCAGAACATATGTATTGCATAGATATCTATGAGAGATCAGTGTAGTTATAATAGAAGTCCCCCAGAGAGACTTCAAATTACATTGTAAAAATACCCCTCCCCTAATAAAAGTGTAAATCACCCCTTTTTCCAATTTTATAAAAAAAATTAATAAACAAATATATTTGGTATCGCCGTGTGCAGAATCATCTGAACTATTTTGACATTTCTGATCTTGCGTAAGTGAAAAAAATTACAAAATGCAGATATTTAGTCACATCAAATCCAGAAAAAATTGGTATATACTTAATGAAGGTACCAATAGAAAGTACAGATCATGGCGCAAAAAATGACTTCTCACACAGCCCCATAGACCAAAGTATAAAGGCGTTATAAGGCTGGGAACAGAGCAATTTTAAGTACATTTAGCTTTTTTTTTTTTAAAAAAAAGGTTTTAATTTATTAAAAGCCGTCAAATAAAATAAAAGTTATATAAGTTACATATCATTGTAATTGTGCAGACGTGAGAAACATAGAAATCATGTCAATTTTACCATAGGGTGAACGGTGTAAACACAAACCCCTCCATAACGATAAATATTGCGTCTTTTTTTCAATTTCACGAATTTTTGTTCCGATTTTGTTGCATGTTTTATTGAAAAATTAAGTCTGTCATTGCAAAGTATAATTGGTGTCACGTAAAATAAGGGCTCATGTGGGTCTGTAGGTGAAAAAATGCAAGTGCTATGGCCTTTTAAACACAAGGAGGAAAAAACGAGAGCGCAAAAAGAAAAATTGGTCTGATTAACAAAGGGTTAAATGCCGCTGTCAAAACTGACAACTTGTACAAGCTATCTCTGGTGGGCCGGTGGCGGGATCGGCTGGCTGCGATGCAATTGCAGCAAGACAATCCATCAGACTTACAGCCCGGGTCCTTCTGATTCCCAGCGCTGTCCCTGGCTTGGTGACCATTTCCGGCTGTCTGCAGCAGCCTATAACAATCGAGTGAAAAAAAAAACATTGATCAATGCATAACATATGTACTGCACTGATCCCTATGAGCAATCATAGCACTGCTCATAGGCGTTCCCTAGAGGGACTTCAAATTAGTATTTTGCAAATAAAATATCCCGTCCGATAATAAAAGTATAAATCACCCCCCCTATTCCCATTTTATAAATATAAATAAAGTAGATGTGCATTTCCAGAAGAAAATACATAGTGCTTGAAAAGAGCGCCCCTTTAACATTGACTTCACTTTACGAGAAAGTTTAACCCTTGATTACCTCCCTTTAACAGCAATTGTGGTGCCGTCCCTTCATGAGCTATTGATGTACTGTCCCTTTAAAGCAACTTAAGTACTGCCCCTTGAAGAGCGACTTTAGTGCCGCTCCTGTAAGAGTGACTTTGGTGCCGACCCTTTAAGAGAAACTTTGGTGCCGACCCTTTAAGAGAAACTTTGGTGCCACCCCTGTTAGAGCTAATTTAACCCCGGCAACTTTGGTACCATCCCTATGACAGCGTTTTTGTTACCATCCCTTTAACATTGACTTTGGTACTGTCCCTTTAAGAGGTAATTTGGCACAGACCTTTTTGTACCGCCCCTTTAAGAGCAACTTTGGTACCATCCCTTTAACAGCAATTTTGGTACCTTCCCTTTAAGAGCTTATTTGTCCCCAGCCCTTTAAGAATGACTTTGGTACAGTCCCTATAAGAGCGACTGTAGGACGTCTCTTTAGAAGCTAATTTGGCCCCGGCCCTTTAAGAGTGACTTTAGTGTCGTACCTATAAGAGCAAATTTAGTACCAACCATTTAAGAGTGACTTTGGTACTGTCCCTTTAAGTGCATGTTTGGTACCGACCCTTTGAGAGCTAATTTAGCCACTTTGGTGCCAGCTCTTTAACAGCAAGTTCTGTTCCGGCCCTTTAAGAGCGATTTTGATGTTGGCCCTTTAACAGCTAATTCGGTACCGGCCCTTTTAAGAGTGACTTCGATACTGACTCCTTAACAGTGACATTCAGCATCCTTATAATTATAAATAATGACGTCTCATGTAGCCCCATAGACCAAAACATAAAAGCCTCTCAAGGATATTAATAGAGCAATTTTATACACATTTAGGTTTTGGTTTTTTTAGAAGAGCGTTTTAGTTACCGTCCCTTTAAGAGCTGCTTTGGTACCGCCCCTTTAAAAGCAACCTTGGTACTTTCCCTTTAAGAGCGACTTTGGTAGCGCTTATTTTATAACTGACTTTGGTACCACCCCTTTATGAGCAACAAAGTACCACCCCTTCATGTGTGACTTTGGCACCGTCCCTTTTAGAGTCACTTAGGTGCTGGCTCTTTAAGAGCGAGTTCTGTTCAAGCTTTTTAAGAGCGACTTTGGTGCCAGACCTTTAAGAGTGACTTCAATACTGACTCCTTAACAGTGACATCCACAGCAGCCTTATAATGGGAAAGAAAACTGCTCGGTTACCATGACAATCATGTGGAAATCTGTATTTATGTCATTGAGAGAAAATGTTAAAGACCTTCCGTCTTCTTCTATTGGCCAATAGGAAACATGTGACTGTGTGGATGTTGTCAGGCATTGATTGAAAGACCTGCGAGTTTCTATTGGCTGTTACATTTCAGCTATTTGCATATGTGCTGCGATTGGCTGCTTAGTCTGTGCTGAACATTCTGCTATTAGTTCCTATGGGAAATTTTGGGTTTTTTAACGTAAATTTCTTAAGAGTTTATGAATTCACCGGAACAGAATCACCAAAAGTCTTACATAACCACATTTCTGATCTCGCACATTGAAAGACGTAAGCGCCAAAACCCGGTTTTTAGCTAAATTGAATTCTTTTGGTCACATCACATCCTAAATTTTTTTAAATCAAAAAGTTGCATATACTCCAGCAAGTAACTACCTCCCAAACATCCAGATCCTGGCAAAGAAAGACGTCTTATACAGCCCTATAGACCAAAACATAAAAGCCTCATAACAACGGTAATAGAACAAGTTTATGCACATTTAGTTATTTTTTTAAAAGGATTTTTTATTTTAAAGCAGTAAAATAACATTAAAGTTATATAAGTTGTAATCCGTCTGACTGGAGGAACATAGATAACCGGTCAGTTTTACCACAGGACGAATGGCGAAAAGATGAAACCCACCTGAAATTTTAGAAATAGATTTTTACTATTTCACCACGCAAGTAATTTTTTTTTGTTTGTTTGGCTGAATATTTATGGAACAAATAACTGCAAATTACGATTCGTATCCCAAAAATAAGACCCCATATTGGTATGTAGCACTTGGTAAAAAATGCAACTGCTATGGCCTTTTATACACAAGGAGGAAACAACAGAAGCGCAAAAACCAAAATTAGCCTGGTCCTTAAAGGGGTATTCCCCCCAAGAGCTAAAAAAATGAAATGCTCCCAAACCTAGCTGTTCTTACTCACCAAGTCCCCCTGAGTATTTTGAGACGTCTCCCATCATTCTAGCTGCTGCCGTTCCTGAGTTACAACTTTTTCTAAAACATGGTCTATATCCAAGATAGGAAACTACATTTCCCATCATGCAATGCTTCTGCCTGATGATGGTGAAGTAGCAGAGCTGAGACAATGAAGGAGATGATGACAGTGTAGCAGAGCTGAGATGGCTGTGCCGGTGTAGCAAAGCTGAGTTGGCGGAGACGCCGGTGTAGCAGAGCTGAGTTGGCGGGGACGCCGGTGTAGCAGAGCTGAGTTGGCGGAGACGCCAGTGTAGGAGAGCTGAGTTGGCGGGGACGCCGGTGTAGCAGAGCTGAGTTGGCGGGGACGCCGGTGTAGCAGAGCTGAGTTGGCGGGGACGCCGGTGTAGCAGAGCTGAGATGGCTGTGCCGATGTAGCAGAGCTGAGTTGGCGGGGACGCCGGTGTAGCAGAGCTGAGTTGGCGGGGACGACGGTGTAGCAGAGCTGAGTTGGCGGGGACGCCGGTGTAGCAGTGCTGAGTTGGCGGGGACGCCGATGTAGCAGAGCTGAGTTGGCGGGGACGCCGGTGTAGCAGAGCTGAGTTGGCGGGGACGCCGGTGTAGCAGAGCTGAGTTGGCGGGGACGCCGATGTAGCAGAGCTGAGTTGGCGGGGACGCTGGTGTAGCAGAGCTGAGTTGGCGGGGACGCCGGTGTAGCAGAGCTGAGTTGGCGGGGACGCCGGTGTAGCAGAGCTGAGTTGGCGGGGACGCCGGTGTAGCAGAGCTGAGTTGGCGGGGACGCCGGTCAGTGGCGGATTAAATGTACCCTGGGCCCCGGGCTGCCCACCCACCCTGGGCCCCCCCCCCCCCCCCAGTCAATTCGCCCACATTATAATCTGCTACTGCGTCCCCCCCCCCCCCCCACTGTCCCCAATAAACACTGCCTGCCTCCCCTCCCTGCTGGCCCCAATAAACATAATGTTTGGTCCCTTGCTGCTACCCCCAGAAAGCATTGCCCACCCCACCTCCACTGCCCCCAATAAACATATCGCCACCTCACCTGGTCCCCTGATGTTGCCCCCCCCCCCCCCCAAGGTCACAGGAGCACAGAGGATGTCAGGAAAGGAGGAAGCTGATCTTATAGGAGAGGTCCGAGCAGCACAGTGGATGTCAGGAGAGGAGGGTGCTAATCCTTTATAGTCCCCCTTTATAGATGGTCCCCCTCTTTTCCCCTCTATAGATGGTCCCCCTCTTTTCCCCTCTATAGATGGTCCCCCTCTTTTCCCCTCTATAGATGGTCCCCCTCTTTCCCTCCTTATAGATGGTCCCCCTCTTTCCCTCTTTATAGATGGTCCCCCTCTTTCCCCCCTTATAGCTGGCCCCCCTCTTTCCCCCCTTATAGATGGTCCCCCTCTTTCCCCCCTTATAGATGGTCCCCCTCTCCCCCCTCCCTTATAGCTGGCCCCCCTCTCCCCCTCCCTTATAGCTGGCCCCCCTCTCCCCCCCCCCCCCTTATAGCTGGCCCCCCTCTCCCCCCCCCCCTTATAGCTGGCCCCCCCTCTCCCCCCCCCCTTATAGCTGGCCCCCCTCTCCCCCCCCCCCTTATAGCTGGCCCCCCTTTCCCCCCCCTTATAGATGCCCCCCTCTCCCCCCCCCCTTATAGATGGCCCCCCTTTCCCCCCCTTTATAGATGCCCCCCAGTGAGTAAATAACACAAAAATAACAAAATACAACTCACCTACCCTGCGTTCCCCCGTCGATCCTCTCTCCGTCTGATGCGCGGCTGCCGGGGGTGTCCGGTCCTCTCCCCGGCAGCGCGCGCATCACACAGCTCCTAGTGCCGCCTGGGCCCTGACTTCCGGTACGTGCGCTCCCAGTACCGGAAGTCAGGGCCCCAGGCGGCACTAGTAGCTGTGTGATGCGCGCGCTGCCGGGTAGAGGACCGGACACCCCCGGCAGCCGCGCATCAGCCCGAGGGAGCCGGAGACTCTTGTGACCGCAAGCGAAACAATGCTTGCAGTCACAAGAGTGCAGAGGTGAGGGGGCCTCCCGGGCGGCATTATAATGTGGGTGGCAAGGCATGGGCCCCCCCGGAGCCTCGGGCCCCGGGCGGCCGCCCAAACCGCCTACATTATAATCCGCCATTGACGCCGGTGTAGCAGAGCTGAGTTGGCGGGGACGCCGGTGTAGCAGAGCTGAGTTGGCGGGGACGCCGGTGTAGCAGAGCTGAGTTGGCGGGGACGCCGGTGTAGCAGAGCTGAGTTGGCGGGGACGCCGATGTAGCAGAGCTGAGTTGGCTGTGCCGATGTAGCAGAGCTGAGTTGGCGGGGACGCCGGTGTAGCAGAGCTGAGATGGCTGTGCCGATGTAGCAGAGCTGAGTTGGCGGGGACGGCGGTGTAGCAGAGCTGCGTTGGCGGGGACGGCAGTGTAGCAGAGCTGAGTTGGCGGGGACGCTGGTGTAGCAGAGCTGAGTTGGCGGGGACGGCGGTGTAGCAGAGCTGAGTTGGCGGGGACGGCGGTGTAGCAGAGCTGCGTTGGCGGGGACGGCGGTGTAGCAGAGCTGAGTTGGCGGGGACGCCGGTGTAGCAGAGCTGAGTTGGCGGGGACGCCGGTGTGGCAGAGCTGAGATGGCTGTGCCGATGTAGCAGAGCTGTGTTGGCGGGGACGCCGGTGTAGCAGAGCTGAGTTGGCGGGGACGCCGGTGTAGCAGAGCTGAGTTGGCGGGGACGGCAGTGTAGCAGAGCTGAGTTGGCGGGGACGGCGGTGTAGCAGAGCTGCGTTGGCGGGGACGGCGGTGTAGCAGAGCTGAGTTGGCGGGGACGCCGGTGTAGCAGAGCTGAGTTGGCGGGGACGCCGGTGTAGCAGAGCTGAGTTGGCGGGGACGCCGGTGTAGCAGAGCTGAGTTGGCGGGGACGCCGGTGTAGCAGAGCTGAGTTGGCGGGGACGCCGGTGTAGCAGAGCTGAGTTGGCGGGGACGCTGGTGTAGCAGAGCTGAGTTGGCAGTGATGTGGGCGATCGCGAGGGGCGGAGCTTGCCGCGGGGGGGCGGAGCTTGCCGCGGTCGATTGCGAGGGGGGCGGAGCTAGTCGCGGGCGATTGCGGGGGGCGGAGCTAGTCGCGGGCGATTGCGGGGGGCGGAGCTAGTCGTTGGCGATTGCGGGGGCGGAGCTAGTTGCGGGGGCGGGGCTAGTCGCAGTCGATTGCGGGGGGCGGAGCTTGCCGGGGGGGGGCGCGGGTGAGTGCGGAGGCTATGCTGCGTGTGAGTGAGGGATGCCACGGGTGATGGGGGGGGCTGTTGGTTGTGGGCCGGGGGGCTGTGTGCTGCGGGTTGCTGTACGGTGCGCCCGGGAGGCTCTGGACACAGGGGGGAGCTCTGGGCTGGGGGTGACCGGGTGGCTGCTGTTAGGGAGGGATGTAGTCACAGCTGCACTGATCACTGTCTCCCTCTGTAACAGCAGCCACCCAATCAGTGTTCTCAGCCACTTTACTGTGCTGGGACTGAGGACACGTGATGCCGACACGGAGGGTGGGGGCCAGGAGCAGGGAGCGTGTCGGGTTGGACTGAGGTCTGATGATTCTCTGCAATCCGTGGGGGTGAATGCAGCTGGATAACAGCAAAACTGTGCAGAATCCATAATAACTTTATATTGGAAAGATGGAAAGCTACGGGTGGGCAGCGTATTAATGCAAAAATAATTTTGGGGGGAATACCCCTTTAAAGGGTTAAAGGGCGAAAATCATTTATCCAGCAATTAAAACACGTTACCGAGTTCTATAACTTTCTAATGTATTTCAGTTACCTACAGTATCTGCCCCGTCACCATTTTGTGTTGGTGTTGTCATCAAATTTATTCAAAGGGGAGGTGGCCTAACTCCCTTCCCTTAGATAGATCCGCCCCTCTCTACTATGTCGTCAGGTGACTCGGCTTACTCAGCTCTGATTGGCTGAGCAAGCTGTAAGCCATCTACTGCTCTCCAGCCAGGAGCCGGAGCTTGTAAGAGGAGCCGGATTATGATGCAATGGGAGCCGAACAGCATCATGGGAGCAAAAACTGGAAGTGAAGAAAATATGAAGACTCTGACCAGAGCTGCGAGCAGTGGCGTAGCTACAAGGGTCACAGCGGGTGCAGCTGCGACACGGCCTGCCACGTGGTGGGGTCCATAAGGCCCCTCTTGCCACTGCAATGCGCTCCCCCTATCAATCACTCTTGTGACCGCAAGCATTGTTTTGCTTGCGGTCACAAGAGCAGGCTTGTGCTGGTCCCCAGCTGATGTGCGGCTGCCGGGGGTGTCCCGTCCTATCCCTGGCAGCGCACGCATCAGTGAGCTCCCCCTGCGCTTGTGGCCCAAGACTTCCGGCACAGAGAGCGCACGTAAGAGACGCTTCTTGTGCGGAAGTCCCACCCCAGGTGCACGGGGAGCTCTCTGATGCGCGCGCTGCCAGGGATAGGACGGGACACAGCCGCACATCATCCGGGGGCAGACAGAGGCTGCAGAAGAAGAGTAGGCTGGATGGGGGAGCGTGTGGTTAGGTGAGTCGTGTTTTTATAATTAATTTTTTATCTGCTTTGCACGGATCTATAAGAGGGGGGAAAGGGGCCATCTATAAGGGGGGAAGGGTCATCTTTAAGGGGGGGGAGAAGGGGCCATCTATAAGGGGAGCATCTGTAAGGGGGGGAGAAGGGGCCATCTATAAGGGGAGCATCTGTAAAGGGGGAAGAAGGGGCCATCTATAAGGGGGGAGAGAAGGGGCCATCTATAAAGTGGGGACAACATAGGGGGAGAGAGGGACATGTATAGGGGGGCAACATAGGGGGAGAGAAGGCCATTTATAAGAAAACGTCTCACTGGGAAGGGGGGAGGGGGGCTGTAGCCTGCAGCTTACCCTGCCACCCAAATCCAGGTCACCCTGCTGGTTCAGTCATCATGCCCTGACATGAGGAATAGTGCAACTACAGCCCCCATCATCCCCCTGATAGCTGGTGTATGTTACATGACTACAGTCCCCATCATCCCCCTGATAGCTGGTGTGTGTGTGTGTGTGTGTTACATGACTACAGTCCCCATCATCCCCCTGATAGCTGGTGTGTGTGTTACATGACTACAGTCCCCATCACCCCCCTGATAGCTGGTGGGTGTTACATGAATAGAGTCCCCATCATCCCCCTGATAGCTGGTGTGTGTGTTACATGACTACAGTCCCCATCACCCCCCTGATAGCTGGTGGGTGTTACATGACTAGAGTCCCCATCATCCCCCTGATAGCTGGTGTGTGTTACATGACTACAGCCCCCCATCATCCCAGTGATAGCTGGTGTGTGTGGTACATGACTACAGTCATGATCATCCCCCTGATAGCTGGTGTGTGTGTTACATGCCTAAAGCCCCCTTCATCCCCCTGATAGCTGGTGTGTGTTACATGACTACAACCCCCATCATCCCCCTGATAGCTGGTGTGTGTGTTACATGACTACAGCCCCCATCATCCCCCTGATAGCTGGTGTGTGTTACATGACTACAGCCCCTATCATCCCTCTGATAGCTGGTGTGTGTGTGTGTTACATGACTACAGCCCCCATCATCTCCCTGATAGCTGTTGTGTGTTTCATGACTACAGCCCCCATCATCCCCCTGATAGCTGGTGTGTGTGTGTGTGTGTGTGTTACATGACTACAGCCCCCATCATCCCCCTGATAGCTGTTGTGTGTTACATGACTACAGCCCCCATCATCCCCCTGATAGCTGTTGTGTGTTACATGGCTACAACCCCCATCCTCCTCCTGATAGCTGAAGTGTTACTGTCCATACCTTTCTGATCACGCACAGTAAACAGAGCAAACGCAGAAACCACCAAATTCAGTACCACACAAAAACATGATACCAAATAAAACTACAGATCACGGCGCAAAAAAAAAAAAAGCCCCCTCACCCCCCAACCAGACAGGCTAAAAGATAAAAAAAAAGTGTTAGGAATCAGAATAGGACAATTTTTTAAGCCCATTTATTTCAAATAATGTAAACTTTATTTTTATAGTAATAAAATTAAAGGAACATAAATTGGTTCATACTGACCTGGCAGTCTGGGTGGGGGGGGGAGCATTTCTATTCTTGTTTTGTTTTTTTTAAAATATAATTTATTAAGTATCAAATTGGTATCGAGCATTGAAAAAAAACGTTGGTATTGGTATCGAACTCAAAATTCTGGTATTGTGACATCACTAGACTACACAGGGGGGGGCTCTCAAGTAGATGCACATGGGGCCATCTATATGGAAGACTGAACAAGGGGCCATCTATAAAGAGGCTACACAGAGGGGGGGGGCATATACTATAAGGAATACACAGAGGGGGACCATCTATAAGGTGGCTACAGAGAGGGTGGGCATATACTATAAGGAATACACAGAGGGGGACCATCTATAAGGTCACTACACAGAGGGGGGTTGGTACTATAAGGGGGGTCACATGGAGTCAGCCTACCCACTAAACGAGGGTGTAAAGGGGCCAATACAGATGTGCAGTTTGTAGACAGATGAGTATGGTGCCAGAGTGAGGAGCCTAATATGTTTGTCTGGCCAATTCTGTGGATTCCTGGCTCGGAGAAGTTCTCATAACGGCCCAGGGCAGATGGAGAAGATTAAAAGGGAAAAACTCAGTTAAGAGAAGACGTCCCTTTTGAGTCACCTGATGTAACTGCACTGTAATGTATATGGTGTATAGAACCTGTGTAGAGCTGGCTGTACCTTTATATGACTGGATGAGGTGATAGTGATCTATGTACAGTGGATTACTGAGTAGCAGTGGTAGGGTTAGTCAGTATGTTGTGGGGATAGTCAGTGTGTGGTGGTTATATTTGTTACTTGTAATCTGGTACTGTGTTTTATTGGTCTCAGTATGCTGGATTTGGTCAGCAACAATATGGTGGTGATGGCAGTGGTTATATACATATGACAGTAGCATCACTTGGTTGTGAAAGGGGGGGGCCAAGTTGGCCTCTCGCATTAGGGCCCAGGAGACATTAGCTACACCCCTGGCTGCGAGGGTCAAGAATGGCGGGATTTTTAATCTGAGATGGACGTGAGGGTAAGTAGTACACAGATGATGAGTGTTGTTTTTTTTTTTTTTTTTTTTTTAAGTAAGACTTAAAAAAAAAAAAATCCGGCCTCCTCCACCCCTTAATAGCCGGCCATCTCTCACCTCTTTCCCCAGACCCATGACAGCATTGTCATTGACCCAGGGAAATCCAATCACCGGTATATATTCCTGTACTATACACAGAGTATAAGTCTGTATATAGTACCAGAAGGATGGGATTATTAGAGGCATGGAATAAAAAACACTAAATCAGTTTATTTCTCTCTCATCCAGCACAGCACTAGGAGCTGGTGCGGTCATGGATGGGAGGAAATCTGGTCACCGGTGTAACAAATCTCCTACATGCCTCATACAGCGCAGATCTTATAGCGCCTCCACCTACCTGTGGTGGTGCCAGCCTACTGGCTTGTTGTGCAGAGGTCCGTCCATGTTGTTCTTCCTGTCCTCTTCCTTCCTGCAGGTGCCGGTGTCCTTGGTGATGCTGAAGACTGAAGATCTGATGGTGCTTGGGGGTCCGCTCTTCGTGGTCTTCAGTCTGTGGATCCTCTTCTGCCAGGTGCTCACGGGATCCGCTCGCTCCGATGACGTTGGAGTTGGTGTTCAGCCAAAGATCTTCGAGGTGACGAAGGAAAATCCTCGGAATTCGGCCTGGTCCTTGGGTGACAAGCGCTTCTTCTTGACCTCGTCTGCCTCCATGGTGGAAAGACGGAACTTCTCCCTCTTCTTGGTCTTCTTAGTCTTGCGTTGAGGCTTCTTAGATGGTTTACTTACCTCAGGGTTGTGTGGTGGGGTCATCCTGAGGGCTTCCACCGAGACCCAATCGATGCACTGGAAAAACGGATGTTCTCTGATGTTCTGGGCGACTCCCAAGCGCTGAGCAGGATCTCTCTGGAGGAGCTGGAAGGAGAAAAGCTGGGTGTGAATCTCTGGGAAGCTGTAAGTGACAAATCTACCATGTTATGCTAAAACTGCTCAATTCTACATCCACCTAGTTAGACCCATTCGCCTCTCAGGGTCCTGGGAAAGCTATGTTGACACCAGGTCTTTTTTAGATAAAAAAAAAATTGCAGATTTCTACAATAACGACCGCACATAATATTCATGAACATTCTATGCCGCCATCACTATACAATAACAGCAGTTATTCTGCCTAAAAAGACATTGTGGGAACATAGCCATAACATGTACGATATACGTAACCTATAATAGTAAGACACTGACCTGTATGATGAAGTCTTCGGCGCCGGAGCTGGTGTCATCGAAGAGCGCTAAGTGGTATTCGCGTCTTCCGGTGACCATTTTGTTCATGATGACACCAAAGGAAAACCAGTCTGCTCCGGCGCCATACCCCTCCTCCGCCAGCATCTCAGGAGCCATGTAGCCTTTGGTCCCAGCGCATTCGGTGGCTTTTCGGTCTCCGAAGATGTTCTCAAGGGCGAGGCCGAAATCCGTGATCTTCACATGCCCTGTTTCCGCCACCAGGATGTTCTCGGGCTTGAGGTCTCGGTGGATGACGCCTCTTGCGTGGAGATACTGGATGCCGCACACGAGCTCAGCGGCGTAGAATCTTGCACTGGTGATGTTCAGCCGCCCGTTCGTCTTCAGGAATTGGTCGAAGTCCCCGCAGCTCACGTATTCCAGCCCAAGTAGAACAAGCATCTTGGTCTGGAATGCAAAGTCTGCGTGGACGAGGAACGGGCTCCCAGATGCCAGCTGTAGCACTCGGTTCTCCACCATCACATCCGCCTCCTCGATGTCTTCTAGCAGGAGTCGCTTCATGATGACCTTCACCGCGAATCGTTGGCTGGTGACGATGTCTTCTGCCAACACGACCTTCCCGTAATTCCCTTCGCCGAGCACATGGTGGAACTGTAGTCTCTGCCGGATGGTGCTAGAGATGGTGCCCTGGCTGCCGGATGGTCGGACACCGCTGGGACATCCTAAAAGAGGGAAAATAAATGGGAGAGATTCTCACACTTGTAATATACATTATTCTCTATGACACCAATTTGTAAAGAGAAACTAAGAGCAAAATCTTATTCTTTTCTGGATATACTTATGATGTTGTTTGGTGCATTGGGGCCTGTACTTTACACCTCTTGAGTTTCTGTCAGGAGGATCAGTGCACCAAGAGGTAAAGCACCAACCCCACAGAGCCAGCCCTAAGCCGCATGGTATCATGGTAGCCAGCCCCCCAGATTATCAGACCCCAGACTGGATCCCTGCATTTAGTCAGATCCCAGTCAGTCCTCTCTACTGCCACCACTGTCCATGCCAGGAACTGTCCAGAGCAGTAGCAAATCCCCCTTGAAAACCTTTCCTGCTTTGGACAGTTCACAGACAGGGGTGGCAGTAGAGAGTGCTGTGGCCCGGGGTGCTCAGGTGGTATACAGCAGGAGGGCTGTGGTATATTCACTGGGGCACTTGTCATGGTGGCCAGAAGTTGCGTTACCCACCCCCGGACACACTGGCACTGAGCTTTGTGGCACAATGTATGGTTGCAGGTGCGGCAGAGAGAAATGAGCACAGAGTCCAGCACTTCAACAAGGATACTGAGACATACCTGAGACATGTCAAAAGTTTTGATTGGTCCGGGTCTGAGTGTTCACACCTGTACTGATCAGTAGATAGAGCCAGGAGACGATCGCACTAAGCACGCTCCTCTCCCAGCTCTGTGTCATGTGATCAGTTGGGATTATAGTGGAGCTCTATGGTCTATGGACTGATCACGCTCACACAGAACAGGGAGAGGACACACTGCAGCGCGGTCGTCTCTCCCCGGTTGTTCTCCTGATCAGTACTGGTCTCAACACTTAACATTTGACTTGTCTCCATGACATATCAAAAGTTTTCTGAAATGACAGAGACACTTTAAGATCTTTAGTGCGATACAAGTTCATGACAGCCTGCTAGGTGCAGCTACAGGTAGAGGTGATGCTGGAGGTAGTGACTGGTAGAAAGAAGGTAGGAGAAGTGTACGTGACATTAGAGAGGTATAGGGGCCGTCTTGGGGACCTTGCCTAATTAGACCTGTACTCTGCCGGGATAGTGTAGAACGTGACTTGTGACTGTGGAAATCCTTATACTCACGGTTAGCTGGGTCCCAGGCTTCATCAACTGGATACGACCATGAGGGGGCGAGACTATGGGTATGGACCCACCTGACTTCTGTATAGGACTGGTAGCAGTTATGAAAACCTCAGACTCTGGCCTCTCTGCTGCCACCTGTGGCTGTGCCGGGAGCTGCAGGGCTTCAGAAGCTCTGGTCCTGGCACAGTGAGATATTGCAGACACTGCTATGTGCAGCATTAGATATACTGATCCTCCCCTTATTGTCTATTCTATTGTATTTTAGTATTAGAATAGACATTCCATCTGGGGAAGCCGCCTGTCAGGAGCTGCAGCCACCGCACAGTGACGCAGAGCGAGCGGGGAGAGCTGTCAGTCACTGGTCCCTCTGCTTCTCTGTCCTGCGGCTGCAGCTACTGACAGGCGGCTTCCCCAGATGGAAGGTTTATTCTGATACTAATATGCAGGAAAATAGACAATAAGGAAAGCTCAGATATCTAACTGCAGGGACCAGGGCTTCTGAAACGCTGTAGTTCCCAACACAACCACTGGGGGCAGCAGAGAGGCCATGTTTCCCCCTTACTGCTGCCAGTCACTAGAAATATGTAAAAAACAGAAATAAAATACATTTTCTTTAATAAAATTTAATAATTGTACGGCTAAAAAAAGAAGAAGAAGAATTACCCCCTAGACCTATCATTTCTTTTTCCAATTCGAAATATAATAGAAGATACTGCACATATTGGGGGTTGTAGTCCCATCCAGAATGGGGACATAGTTATCAGACGCACAAAGCACAGAGATCTATTGCTATAAGTGTCTGGCTATATGTTACTGTGTGTGAGGGGGCAGAGGCCATGGCATACTGTTACACTATACATATGGGATGGGACAATCTCTGGGGGCGCTGGACTAGATTATACAGCACTGCTAGCACTATGAGGCCGTGTTCACATTATCATTTTACCATCTCCTGACGTACATGATAAAGCAGCGCTGAGGCCACAAATGGTTTATACCCCCCAGTATGTTACATTCTATAGTTATAGGGGAACTCCGGAGAAATAATATTTTCAAATCAACTGGTGTCAGAAAGTTATACAGATTTGTAAATTACTTTTATTTAAAATAATAATTATCAGCTGCTGCATGTCCTGCAGGAAGTGGTATATTCTCTCCAGTCTGACACAGTGCTCTCTGCTGCCACCTCTGTCCATGTCAATTCTTCAGGCGAATGGCGGAGTGCATGTGAGAAATCCTACTGAATCTATGGGACAAGCGTAATCTCAAGTGAAGTCCACGGCATGAACTCCGCTTGAGATTCCTCACTAATTCCATAGTGTGAACAAACCCTGAGACTGGAAACAATACAACAACACTCCCCTAATGCCATGTGAAAAACTATTGCAGAAATGATTTTTTTCCATCCTACCCCCCCCCCCCCTCCCAAAATAAGATGTTTTATAGACTGCAGAAAATCCCCAATAACAATGACAGCTCAGCCCATAAATAACAGCCGGTCATACAGCTCTGCTAATAGGAAGAGAAATAAGTTACGGATCTTAGAATGGCGTGCAGCAAAAACTCTATTTTTTTTATAAATACACTAAAAAAAAACACTAAAATATAAAAAAAACTATACATACGTGGTGTCACTGCGCTCGGACTGACCATCAGAATAAAGATAAATGTTATTTTTACTCCATAATAAAAAAAAAAGTATGGAAACATGTATAAATAACCCCAGATCTTTATTGTTTTATTTGCATTTTTCCTAAAAAAAATAAATAAAAAATAAACAAAAAATAATCCATACACTCTTTGTTCTCAATAATGGTCTCTATAAAGACTATAACTTACCCACAATATACAATACACGATATACAATATACAATACACGATATACAATATACGATACACAATATACAATATACAATATACAATACACAATATACAATATACAATATACAATATACAATACACAATATACAATATACTCGGCCTCGTACAGCCACACAGAAGAAAGAACAAAACGTTATGAAGAATGGAACATTTTTTTATCCTTTTTTAAACCTAAGGAGTTCTGTCAGTAACTTAGGGGTAAAACAGACGTAACGCATCAGAGCTGAAGGAACCAACAAGATTTACTAAAGACATAGATGTAAAACTTACAATAAAAAAGTGACATCTTTGGGGTTTTTCCAGATTTAATTTGACTGTTAAAGGGGTAGTTCACCAAAAAATATTTTCTTTCAAATCAACTGGTGGAAGAAAGTGCCAAAGATTTGTAATTTACTAGTAATACAAAATTTCTAGTCTTCCAGTACTTATCAGCTGCCGTGTGTCCTGCAGGAAGTGATGTATTCTTTCAGTCTGACACAGTGCTCTCTGCTGACCCCCTTGTCTATGTCAGGAACTGTCCAGAGCAGTAGCACTGTGTCAGACTGGAAAGAATACATCACATCCTGCAGGACATGCAGCAGCTGATAAGTACTGAACGGCAAGATTTTTAAATAGAAGTAAATTACCAATCTATATAACTTTCTGACACCAGTTGATCTGATACTTTGAATCTGTACAAGCTGGAGCAGGTGGATATATAGTTTAATGGGAAAATATTTAGTGTAATTTAATCCTAAATCCCTGCTCCTTCTCTGGTTAGCCATCCAGTGGGCGGTCCAACTCAGGGATTGACAGTCACAAACTGACAAGCCCAACTTTATTCAGGCTCCAGATTATGGCACAAGGCTCCTACAGCTCCCATGCACCTGACGGCTATCTTCACACAACGCATCTTTTGTATTAATCACAGCAGTTGTTGCCGATTTACAACAACGGCCGTGATTAATACAAAAGATACATTGCATAGAAGTCAGAGGAATCCCGGTCGGAGTATATACACATAGGAGATTTATCAAACTGGTGTAAAGTAGAACTGGCTCAGTTGCCCCTAGCAACCAATCAGATTCCACCTTTCATTTTCTGTGAGGAATGAAAGGTGGAATCTGATTGGTTGCTAGGGGCAACTGAGCCAGGTTCACTTTACACCATGTTTGATAAATCCCCCCCCCCCATAGTATACACTCCGTCCGGGATCCCAAACGGCCGTGCGAAAAACTAACATATTCATTGAATAGCGGCCGCAGAGACATGTCAGTTCATCACATAATATACATCACATAATAACAATGGGAACTAGTTTGGGGTATTTTGCATTATACAATGTAATATTCTTATTTATTATTACTTATTAGGGCAGAATTGTTCAGAATATAGTAAAGTGATCACAGTGGCTCATGCTATATGTATAGATATACTGTATATAGATATACTAGACCCTTCTTTTTCCTTATATCCTCCATCGCTGGTATATTTAATTATAAAACTTAGTGTCATGATTTGGGGAGTCTATGGTACATTATAAGCCACACCCTTATACTTTAGGCCACACCTCTTTACTTTAAGCCACACCTCTTTACCTTAGGCCACACCTCTTTACCTTAGGCCACACCTTTTTATAAAATACACAATAAATCTGGTGGCAATGTGGCCGGTGTTTTGGAGGAATTAGAGCAATAATTCAGGAACATTCAGCATAGTAAACCCCCCCCTCCCCCATTATAATTGAGTCATAGAGGCCATAGCGGGGACTGGAAGCCGTCTCGTAACATCATGATCATTATTTGCGTCTGTCAATATTATGAGAAAGCCACTATTCCCCGCTTTGATCCTGTTGTGAGAATATAGCCATAATTTAGTGAGTACATTCAGGGCCATCCTAACAGTATTATGGGGACCTGGGCAGAGCTGTGAGCTGGGCCCCCCATAACCCCCCCCCCCTCCCCCCCTCCGAATGACATGTTGACACGCAGCCCCCTCAGTCAGGATTTCTCAGCAGCTGATCACCAGTGCGGCGGGGGAGGCTGCGGCGCTGCCGGTTACTTTTAAATGACTGTCAGTGACATGATGTGTAGCAGCAAGTTCTGGAATCGGCTGAGGACCCTTTGGCTCCATGGTGGCCCTCCGGAGCGCTGATCAGCAGCGCCGCAGTCAGCTGCCAGAAGATCATGTCCCTGACGGTCATTTAAATGTAACAGGCAGCACCACAGCCTCCCGCCGCCGCACTGCTAATCGGCTGTGGTGGGGGCTCCAACGTACTGGGGGGCCCGCGTGTCAATGTGTCACTCAGTCATGGTCAGTGTCTGGCAGTGGCCCTCAGCAGCTGATTAGCAGCCAGACACAGAGACGTCTTTCCCATTGGACAGGGCATAGGAGCCCCTATCAGTCATGGGCCACCAGGCAGCCACCTACAAAATGGGAAAGACTGCTCTGAGTACATGATAACCCCCATATGTCCCAGGCATATACATATATACGTGTACATATAGGGGTGTACCTGAGCCGGCCTGGTCTTCCTGCTTTTCTTCTTTCTTCTGGATCTTCATTGGTGGTTTCTTCTCTTCCACTGCAGAATCCAGGATGTGCCTCTTCTTGGCCTGTCTCTTCCCCGCCATGTCTTCCTTCTTCTCCTGTCTGGCCTCTCCATGGTTGGACTTCTCAGAGCTCCTCTTCCTCCTCTGCTGGCTCTTCAATGAAGTCTTCTCATCGTCCGATGAGTCCAAGATGGGTCTTCTCTTTCTCGCCATCTCTTCCTTCTTCTCCTGTCTGGTCTCTCCATGGTTGGACTTCTCATAGCTCCTCTTCCTCCTCCGCTGGCTCTTCAATGAAGTCTTCTCATCGTCCGATGAGTCCACGGTGCATCTTGGTGTCTTCTCAGAGCCCAAGGTTTCCCGTCTCCTCTTCCTCCCTTGGCTCGTCACTGAAGTCTTCTCATCGTCCGATGAGTCCAAGATGAGTCTACTCCTCTTCCTCGCTGCTTTTCTCTTCACAATCTCCTCCTGGTCCTCCATGTTGGCGCTCTGCCTTGGTCCAGTAAACAACTCTCTCTGTCTCCTAGCAACAGTCACTGATAACATCTCAGCTGCCCTGGCCGCATGCATGGCAATGGTCATGTGATCAGTGAGTGATCCCATTCACCTCTATGGGCTATAGGGATATGGATTACAAGCAGGATAATGGCGGCTTCACTTTGGTTCCCACTAGGACTGACTCTACATGTATAGGTGATAGAAAACCATTGGGGAGATTTATCAGCCGTCTTATAGTGAGATTCTCCTTATTGTCCATAGTAACCAATCACAGCTCAGCTTACAAATACTGATGAGCGCTGATATAATAAAAGCTGTCCTGTTATTGGTCCTTGAGGACTGGAGTTGGGGAACACGGCCTTAGAGGCCTGGACTATGCATTGGTCAGTATGCTGTAATACTATGTGTATAGCCGTGTACTGTACATTGCTGATTCCCTCTTACAGTTTGTCTATGGCAGAATATACCAGTGTAGCCTCATTGTAGCCTCAGAGGCCGCAGATGGCCCCATGGAGGACATTACAGCAAGTCTCTACCCAGTTCTGTCACTGAGGCTGTTTGGACACTGGAAGTAACTGGCACACGGCTTTTACCATCTAGATGCCACAGTAACCAGCGACTTTCCTCTTACTGCTGCCAGTCACTGGAAATATGTAAAAAAAAATAATAAATAAAATCATATTTTCTTTAATAAGATAATTTATTAATAATAATAATAATAATAAGAAAAAAAATATATATATAAATTAAATATTAAGGCTATGTTCACACTACGTAAAACTACGGCCGTTGTTGCCAATGGCAACAACGGCCGTAGTTTTTTGCATGGTGGAACGATGCCTTAGTTTCAATGGGATCCCGGCCGGAGCGTACACACAACCGGTCTGATACGTAGTGTGAACATAGCCTAAGACTGGAAAGAATACGGCACATCCTGCAGGACATACAGCAGCTGATAAGTACTGGAAGAATTGAGATTTTTTTTTAATAGAAGTAATGTACAGAACTGTATAACTCTCTGACACCAGTTAATTTAATTCTTTTTCCCCACCAGAAAATTACTTTAAACTACAGGTTGGACGGCTGCTGGTTTAACATATTTTTAAAGAATTTTCGATATGCAGTATATATATATATTTTTTTTACATATTAATATGTATCATTTAAAATAATTTAAAAATCTTGCAGTTTTCATTCCGACTACTATGGCGAACATTAAGGGGTTATCCAGCGTTAGAAAAACATGGCCGCTCTTCCAGATACAACACGCCTCTTGTCTCCAGGTCAGGTGCAGTTTGCCATCAGGCTTCATTGACTTCACTATAACTGAGTTGAAAAACCTGCAGCCAAACTGGAGACAAGAGAAAGCGGCCATGTTTTTCTAATGCTGGATAACCCCTATAAGCTGAGACTACAGATCATTTCCCAGCATGCCCTGAAAGGTGTCACCAGTATATAGATAACAGAGATACGCTCACTAGCTGCTGATCACAATTCAGCGCCCCCTTCCCTGTGGAGTGACCCACAGAGCATGCCCACAAATGTGTCCTATACAGAGAATAGGGGCTGGGGATGTCCATGAAGCATGTCCGTAAAGCATGTCTGTTAGAAAGAGCTCAGGCAAGATGGCCGCCCCCATAATAACATAAAATGAAAAGAAACCTACAATGTGAAGAAAAAATCATGTTCCAGTATCTGGACCTATTCACTAACAACAAATCTAGTCCGTCCATCTAATCCTCCCTGGTAGTGTAACAGAAAGCGCTGTGTGTGGTATGGTAGGGCGGTCACCTCTTGCTTCAGTTTACAGGAAGTGCTTGAGCTGTTCCCCCCTCCCCTGTATATATATATATATATATATATATATATATATATAGAATATAAATGTATGTGATATAATTTGCTGTATCAGGTCAGTCACAGCTGGCGGAGAATATCTGATGGGGGGGAGCAGGTCGGACGTGCGCGGTGGGAGTCCGCCATCACCACACCGTGTGCTACAGAGATGTGAGGTGGACGCTGCCTGCCAGGTGGTTACAGTTAGAGAGAAATAAAAGCTGTGGCCGATCACCACCCAGCACATGGAGCTTTGGTTGTCCTGTGGTTATTCCTGGCGGCCGGGTTATTATGCTAAAGGAGGAAGAGTTTGGATTATTATGGGGCCTTGATGCCGTCTTCTAAAGCAGCTATGTTTCTTTAGCCTGGAAAATCCCTTTAAGTAAACCATCTCTGCTGTGCGTAGAGGCTGGGAGGAGATTACAAGGAGTGACCTCTAATACACACCAACCACTGATTTATTGGGTTAATAAAATATAATGAATTCCCTATAATATTATTAATCACTAATGTTAGAGAGAGAGAGAGAGAGAGAGGGAGAGAGGGAGAGAGAGAGAGAGGGCGAGAGAGAGAGAGAGGGAGAGAGGGCGAGAGCGGGGGAGAGAGAGAGAGCGGGGGAGAGAGAGAGAGAGGGAGAGAGAGGGGGAGAGAGAGAGCGAGAGGGAGAGAGGAGAGAGGGAGAGGGAGAGGGAGAGAGGGAGAGAGAGAGAGAGAGAGAGAGAGAGAGAGAGGTGTCCTGGACTGGGGGCCAATGAGTCCTGACTGTGTCACCAAGGATCCCGCTTCCATCCCAGATCACTAGAAATCCATTCTGCTTCTCAGGAAGATAACCGGGACCTTCCATACTGCCAGTTGCGCTTCCATCAGGTGTCAGGGGAGACGAGAAGAAAAGGACATAGAAAAAGCTGATTATTTCTATTATTATTATTATTATTATTATTATTATTATTATTGTCACAGCCATATGGAAATCCCTGGATTGCTGAGGACTAATAAGGGTGGAGCCTCATGTGGTGGAACTGTGTCGGCAACTGGTCATGTGATTGTGACTGCACCACTTACTGCAGGACATACAGCAGCTAATAAGTACTGGAAGACTGGAGATTTTTAAATAGAAATGACACATCTATATAACTTTCTGAAACCATATGATTTGAAAGAAAAAGATTTTTGCTGGGGTACCCCTTAAACATTATCAGTAATTTTCCAAAGCAATTTACTAACTGCACATGTGTATCTAATCCTGCAACCCGTATCCTGCTATCCAGAGACGCTCGCATGTTATCTCTGTTATCTGAGCGCATGATTGTTATATGGCTGAAATCTCCTGATCTATAGGAGCCTAAGTCACATGATGTCATGTTGTATACTTATAGGGGTATTCCGCTCAAACATATTTTTTATATGTTGCTGCACATGGTGAGACTAACAATTCCTTCCATATTTGTTATCTATTCAGTCTCCTTCCCCAGTTCTGAGCTGCTGCTTTTTCTAAAGACACAAAAGTTTGTGTGAGATTTTCTCTCCGTCTCCCCCTCCTCCCCCTCCCTTCTGAGACGGCTCATGTAAACAAGTCTCTTTCTGCACCTTTGTAGCATCTCTGTAATGCTGGAGTGAATTTATCAGCAACGTGACCTCAGATTACACCCCCAGCCTTACAAAGAAGCTACAACCTAGCAGATACAGCCTGCCAGGGAGTTGTTTATATCAGTTGTCTTGAAAGGGAGGGGGAGGGGGGAGACGTAAAGAACAGCTCACACACAGATTCATGTTGTTTTCAGCAGAAATCAGCAGCTCAGAACTGGGGGGAGGAGACTGAATAGATAATAGCTAGTATGGAAGAAATTGTTAGTCTCACCATAGGCAGCAACATGAAAAGTTATGTTTAAGCAGAATACTCCTTTAAGTGTAGAAAGGGAATCTTAACCTAATACAGTATCTGACCACATCCTCATATCCTAGCAAGAAATCATGATAAGAGGCCATGACATGAGAAGATAGAAAATGAGAATAGTAACATACAGTAGTATATAGATATGAGGGGTTTTATTTAGTAAAACATAAAAAAAAGAAAAACTAAAAAGGAAAAAAAAGTTTTTTTTTTGCATGAAGAATAAAATCCTATCTGGAACACCTGTGTATAAAATTATATATAGATGCGTGCACACATACACATATCCCCATTATATAATGCCTGCAAAAATTTTGGGGGAGAGAGAATTGTTTTGGAAAAGGCTTGTCCGGGCTTATTAAAACATGGCCGCTTACTACAAAAAACAGCCCCTCTCCTGTCCTCAGTTTGAGTGTAATATTGCAGCTCAGTTTTTCGAAGTGACTAGAGGTGAATTGTAATACCACACACAACCTGAGGACAGGGGTGGCGCTGTTTCTGGCAAGTAAAATAACTACTTTTAATATTCCTGGATATCCCCTTTAAACAAGGATCTGTGCCCTTCTTACATGGGGCAAATTCTGTAACTAATCTATGCCTAATATTGGGGGACGTTAACAGCAGGACAAATGTTCGGGATGATTGATCCATTTACAAAACCTAACGGAAAGAAATCGCTTATTAGTCTATACAAGCCGCCATTCTATTGCGACTAAACTTTCTGCACAATATTCACTAGTTAAGGTCACACAACCTCTTTTTTGGTGGCATAAAAAAAAGGTTGGTTAATAATTATCATGATCATTATTTTTGGCCGCCATTATAAAATAATGACGTTATTTCACCTAAAACATTGTGGGAACATAGCCTCGGGCCCTATTACACCAACAGATTAGCTGACAGGTTATTGAGAGCCAAAGCCAGGAATGGATCTGAGAAGTGGAGAAATCTCAGTCTTTCCTTTATGACCTGCTCTCTGGTTATAGTCTGTTCCTGGCTTTGGCTTCATAATCTGTCAGATAATCTGTCGGAGTAATAGGGCCCTAGAAGAGGTGAATGTATAGGGTCAGATCCTATAGAACGGGATACAAGGTTCCATCACCAGAGAGGCTAACCAAGAAGACTGATAGAGAGGAGAAGCTGGGACCCCTAAGATTAGAGAAGACCCCAGACCAACACAGATTCCATTCTACATTCATCCAATGATATCCAGAATTCTCTGGGCTGTAACAATATGAGTCCAACAATATTGATCTTATGACAAGTCTCCATGATAAGTCAAAGTTTTTGTAAATGACAGAAATGCTTATAGAGCTTGTCCAGGGAAAAGTAACCTGTCCCCTCTCCATAGTATATATCCATAGTATAGGGGACAAGTATGGAGTCGCCAAAACAGCCCAAAACCAGAAAGTGCTTACTCAGCTCTTTCCATAGAAATAAATAGAACCATGGGTCACATGCCGTACCCGCGGCGCTATTCAATACTAAGAAGCCAGGGGCCCAATACAGAGATGGGTGTGGGGTACAGAGGTCGGATATGTTCCTCATTCCTGGAGCGGCCGGACCCTTATAGACGGCCCAACAGTTCATGGTTATTGGCCGCACATTTACAGTTGGTGATTGATCAGCTGATCACTGGTCCTTTTGCCGATTATCAGGAATGAGCGTTCCTAGGAGTGAGGTTCTTAGCGCACAATTGATCACATTGTGCGAGCCATCTGCCACGTCACGGCGACCTCATTCAGATGGGTCCCTACACTAACACTATTATTCTTCTTATCCTCCAATTCCTCTAACCTGTCTGCTAGGGGCTTCTCTACAGGGACTGACTATACATTGCAGGTGATAAAGCTGTTACACCACATGGATCCTGGGCTACATATACAGTGTTAGTGTAGGGACCACCTGAGGGCAGAAGTGCTGCCGGTGGGATCATAAAATAGATGGAAATTGGATATAATAAACTGCAATATTGGGGGAAATTGTTAAGAATCAATTGTTTGTATTTACTATAGGGAAATATATTTTAGTTATGGGGCTTTGGGGGTGCAGGCCGAGCTTTATTATCTCTATATAGAAGCAGTTATAACTAATATGTTTTCTCCTTATTGTGTGAGGCTCGGTTCACACACAGTATTTTTGCTCCGTATTTTGGTCTTTATATTGCAACCAAAACCAATAGTGAATTGAAAACACAGAAAGGCTATGTTCCCACACTGTTGAAATTTAGTTGATGGCCGCCATTTTAGGACAAATAATGGCCGATGTTTTAAAATAACGGCAATTATTTGTTATTAAATGACGGCCGTCCACTAAATTGTGTGTAAACATATCCTTTCTGTGTTTTCAATCTACTACTAGTTTTGGTTGCAATATGAAGACCAAACAAAGACCGGCAAGTCCGAGCGCACAAGTCAGCCGCTCCGGGGACCCTCCATCTGGCAGGATGGTGAGAGGTGTAATATACACCACATGAATGTACTAGCAACTGAATGCACACCGCTATACAAGTGCGATAATCATTACTCAGCCTGTTCCTGCTAGTCACATATCAGGCTCACTTGCCGTATGAACAGTTTGCCACATGAATGCTACCATCTATCACTCTACAACTGGGTCTAAGTAGCGCACATTCAGGAACTTTTGGCGTAACCGAGTGCTGAATGAGCGCCATCAATTCATACTATGAATTCTGTCATAACCCTATGATTTACAGCCAATTATGAACTTTACCACATTGTGCTGATGAATGATGAATTGAGCTACAATTAATCACCTAGGAAGGGTTTACTCATTATACCAATTATGTGCACAATTTTATAACTTTTTTATAAACTCTTTTCATATTTATCCCTTTCATATTTCTGTTTTTCACTTTTTTTTTATTACTATTTTTTTCATATTTTTTTTTTAATTTTTTCTATATTTCTATATCTTTTGCCATTTTTTTTTCATGATTTTTTTATTTCTGGTATACATTTTATGATATATTATATATATTTTTACATATTTTGTCTTTGCCTATTTGTGTTTTATCATGTCATTTGCTATATAACATATGTTTTTATCATGCCATTGGCTATATGCTATATACTTATACTATATTCTGACTATCTACCAGTAAACTATATCTTTATATCACACGATTTGTAATTATTCACCATATTTATTGACTTGTCTAGAGGACCTAGATTCTCTTTTTTCCTTTACTAAATAAGAAGACTAAAATACTCAAAAATAACGTGTGTGAACCCAGTCTCACATTGGTATGGTCATGGATACTATATGGGACTGCACAGAGAGACTTATACAAGGACTGCACAGAGGGGCCTACATAATATATATACAAACTACATTAAATGGCCTGTGTTCCCCATCCATAGTGGTCTAGTGGCTAAATTGGCCCCTCGCAATACAATGCTGGTTGCCGAGCTGGGGCTCTGCGCTGTAATGGAGCTGATATTACAGCCCCCAGCCCCAGTATATTACAGACCCCAATATCAGGCCCCCATCATATTATAGACCCCATTAGAAGTCACCTAGCATGTTACAGACCCCAGTATCAGACCCCCAGCATATAACATCTCCAAAATCGGGCCCCCAGCATATTACATTCCCAGTATCAGACCCCCAGCATATTACATCCCCAGTATCAGGCCCCCGCATATTATAGACCCCAGTATCAGGCCCCCAGCATATTATAGACCCCCGTATCAGGCCCCCAGCATATTATAGACCCCCGTATCAGCCCCCAGCATATTATAGACCCCAGTATAATGCCCCAGTAAATTATACACACCAGTATAATGCCCCCGGTGTATTATAGACCCCAGTATCAGGCCCCCAGCATATTACATACCCCACTTTTAGACCTCAGCAGATTGTAGACCTCAGTATTAAACCCCCAGCAGTGGATTGTAGTCGGTCAGTAAGAAAATAATTCCATAAGAAATAACACCGGAGACGTTTTTTGTTTAGAAGAAGAAGCAACGCTTCCTTTATTAACATATTTTGTTAGTATTTTATTGGGGGGTCTTACAGGGGTATTAGCCGCATTGCACCTGGACTTGACCATATAACAGGGACAAATCCAGCTGAAACTTACAGGTGCAAACTATGGCGGCTAACCCCCCTGTAAGAGCCCCCAGCGATAGGCAGAGGTTCCATATTCTATTACATAATGCGGCTGCGGCTCTTCTGGCTCCAGTGGAGTGTGAACCCGAAGAGTCACCGCCGAGTGATCCAGAGGAAGGCGAAGAAAACCCCCGAGATTTCAATCTCAGGGGAAAAAATAATTCCTTCCTGACCCCACAAGTGGCGATCGGATATCACCCTGGATCACGGCTATCCTCTGCCTACCGCTGCCGACCCTCACCTATTTATGGGGGATTCTAGGGCAACGGCGTCAGGTGGTCTTCCTGAGGTAGTCATCCTTTCTTGCGCAGGCGGTCTTCCTCCCACAGGGTGGTCTTCCTCCCACGTGCTGTCTTCCTCCCACGGCTGGTCTTCCTCCCACGGGCGGACTTCTTCAGCTCCTCTTCCAGGTGTTCCTAGCTTCAAATGCTGAAAAACAAGCAAAAAGGGGCGGAGGGTGGACAGACTCACCTTGTATGTATAAACTCTGTCAGCCTGCTTTGTGCAGATAGTCTTCCTGAAGCAGACATCCATCCTACCACAGGTGGTCTCTCTCCCGCAGGCGGCGGTCCTCTCTCTCCACAGACGGTCTCTTCGTCTTCTTTCAGGCTTTTCCAGATGCAAATGCTGCAAAATACAAGCAGGAAGAATAGGGAGGGGGAGAGACACTCACCTGTATAAATGAGGAGCCGGACTGCTCAGCCAGGAGAAGCTGCAACTGAGCCGCCCAGCAGTGTGAGATTCCTTCTATGCATATACCTCATTGTGATGTCATAATAGAAGGATGTGATGTCACATGGGCGTGTCCGGTCATGCTTCTTCCCAGTAAGCCTCAGTGACATCACACCATCTAGTTACCTGTGTATCCAGCTGCTCCTTGTTAGTGCGCGGTTACTAGGCAACAGTCAGACTGTCCATAGGATTGTCCCATTACCACCCTGTAAGCTGTATCTGTCATATAAAACATCTGTGCGGCAGTCAGTAGTACAAGTCATTATAAGAAACTGTGTAATAGGTTTTATTAGGCAGAAAGCCTTGTTCTGTGCTGAGAAATCTGCTTCCCCCCCCTCCCCCTCATTTCCTATCTGTTCATTATTAGACAAACTCCTCTACATCAGTGTTTCTCATCCAGCAGTACACGGTGCAGGCAGGAATGGGCACCAGGGCACGTGCCGCTGGGCCCCCACCACAAAGGGGCCCCCACCAACCCGAACCCGGAAGCAGAGTTCCGGGTTCAGATTGGTGCATCTATGGCTGCATTTCCACGTTCGGTGATCCTATCGGATCACGGACGTGGAATGCATGTACCGGAGCCCCCCCGCGGCCGAACAGCATCTGTAATTAGATGCTGTCCGGCCGCGGGGGGCTCCGGTACATGCATTCCACGTCCGTGATCCGACAGGATCACGGAACGTGGAAATGCAGCCCTCACCAGCTCCAGCGCTCTCCTGCCTGCTCCGGTTGCCGCTAGACACAGGAGAGCGCTGTGCCTGTCAGCTCCGGGGAGGCAGCGCACGCCTCTTCTCTCTGCGGGCTGCGCGC
>NW_027208963.1:0-39142 GCF_027789765.1 Dendropsophus ebraccatus
TTCGCCCTGTGGTAAAACTGACTTGTTATGCATGTTCCTCAAGTCGTTACGATTAAAACGATATATAACATGTATAACTTATATTGTATCTGATGGCCTGTAAAAAATTCAAACCGTTGTTAACCAATATACGTGCCTTAAAATCGCTCCATTCCCAGGCTTATAGCGCTTTTATCCTTTGGTCTATGGGGCTGTGCGAGGTGTCATTTTTTGCGCCATGATGTGATCTTTCTATCGGTACCTTGATTGCGCATATACGACTTTTTGATCGCTTTATATTACATTTTTTCTGGATTTGATGCGACCAAAAATGCGCAATTTTGCACTTTGGGATTTTTTTGCGCTGACGCCGTTTACCGTACGAGATCAGGAATGTGATTAATTAATAGTTCGGGCGATTACGCACAGCGGCGATAGCAAACATGTTTATTTATTTATTTATTTGTTTACTTTTATTTAAAACCTGGGAAAGGGGGTGATTCAGACTTTTATTAGGGGAGGGGGCTTTTTACTATTAACAACACTTTTTTTTTTTTTTTACACATATACTAGAAGCCCCCCTGGGGGACTTCTAGTATATACACTGTGATCTCTCATTGAGATCTCTGCAGCATAGATATGCTGCAGAGATCCATGAGATCGGCACTCGTTTGCTTTCGGCTGCTGCAGCGAAAACGAACGAGTGCCGAGCCGAGGACGGCGCCATCTTGGACGCGTCCCCGGCCGGCATCAGTAACGGAGATCGCTCCTCCGGGACAAGGTCCCGGAGGAGCGATCTCCCCCACTAGACACCAGGGAAACGTTGCCTCCGGTAATCGGAGGCAGCTGTCAACTTTGACAGCTGCCTCCGATTAGCTAATTAGCGGGCACGGCGATCAGACCGTGCCCGCTAATAGCAGCGGTCCCGGGCTACTCGCGGCACCCGGGATCGCGGCACTTCAAAGCGGGGCCGCCGCGCGGCCCCGCTTTGAAGTGCTAGTGCGGACATATGACGTACCGGTACGTCATATGTCCTTAAGAGGTTAAAGGAGAAGTCCAGCAAAAACTTTTATTAAAGTATTGTATCGCCCCCCAAAAGTTATACAAGTCAGCAATATACATTTATTACGGGAAATGCTTATAAAGTGCTTTTTTCCCTGCACTTACTACTGCATCAAGGCTTCACTTCCTGGATAACATGGTGATGTCACTTCCTGGATAAAATGGTGATGTCACTTCCTGGATAACATGGTGATGTCACGACCCGACTCCCAGAGCTGTGCGGGCTGTGGCTGCTGGAGAGGATGATGGCAGGGGGATGCTATGTGTCCTTCCAGTGCCCTGTGGTCCCTCAGTGTCCCCCTGCCATCATCCTATTCAGCAGCCACAGCCCGCACAAGCTTTGGGGGTCGGGTCGTGACATCACCATGTATCCAGGAAGTGAAGCCTTGATGCAGTAGTAAGTGTAGGGAAAAAATCACTTCCCGTAATAGTGTATTGGTGATTTGTATAACTTTTGGGGAGCAATACAATACTTTAATAAAAATTTCGCCGGACTTCTCCTTTAACCTCTTAACGACATTGGGCGTATATTTACGCCCTGATGCCGGTAAGGATGTTCAGAGCTGGGGCCCCGCGGCGACCCCGCTCTGAACCTCGGCGGTCCCGGGTGCCGCTTGTAGCCCGGACCGCCGGTATTAGCAGGCACGGTCCAATCGCCGTGCCCGCTAATACAGTAATCAGATGCAACTGTCAAACATGACAGCTGCATCCGATTACCGGATTCAGCTGTTCCCTGGTGTCTAGTGGCGGAGATCGCTCCCCCCGGGATGTTATTCCGGAGGAGCGATCTCCGTTTTCTGAAGCCGGCCGGGGACCGCTCCAAGATGGCGCCGTCCCCGACTCGGCACTCGTTTACTTCCGGCTGCAGCAGCCGGAAGTAAACAAGTGCCTATCTCATGGATCTCTGCAGCATACTATGCTGCAGAGATCTCTATGAGAGATCAGTGCACTTATACTAGAAGTCCCCAGGGGGGCTTCTAGTATAAGTGTTAAAGTAAAAAAAAAAGTGTTGTTAATAGTAAAAAGCCCCCTCCCCTATAAAAGTCAGAATCGGAGCCCTTTTCCCAGGTTATAAATAAAAGTAAATAAATAAACAAACATGTATGCTATCGCCGCTTGGTAATCGCCCGAACTATTAATTAATCACACTCCTGATCTCGCACGGTAAACAGCGTCAGCGCAAAAAATCCCAAAGTGCAAAATTGCGCATTTTGGTCGCATCAAATCCAGAAAAATTGTAATAAAAAGCGATCAAAAAGTCATATATGCGCAATCAAGGTACCGATAGAAAGAACACATCATGGCGCAAAAATGACACCTCACACAGCCCCATAGACCAAGGATAAAAGGCGCTATAAGCCTGGGAATGGAGCGATTTTAAGTGACGTATATTTGTTGACAATGGTTTAAATTTTTTACAGGCCATCAGATACAATATAAGTTATACATGTTACATATCGTTTTAATCGTAACGTAATTTTTTTTCTGGTTTCGCAGTGTACTTTATGCAAAAATTCAGCCTGTCATTGCAAAGTACAATTAGTGACGCAAAAAATAAGGGCTCATGTGGGTTTCTAGGTGGGAAAATGCAAGTTCTATGGCCTTTGTAGCACAAGGAGGAAAAAACTAAAACGCAAAAAAATCGAAATTGGCTCTGAGGTCAGTGCACATTGTTATCTGATATTCCAGTTGTAGCGTGCAGTCATTCATATGAAAAGGCATAAATGTCATAGCTGTGGGGTCGGTAAGCCGCAGCTCCCACTCCTGATTTTATCAGGAACCGAACTCCCGACTCCTGCACCTTTATAAATGGCCAGTCAGACACCAGACGGAAGTTATTTATCACACTGGTGTACAGTAGATCTGGCTCAGCAGCTTCTCCCTAATGCCTACATGATCCCGGGGCGACTTCTAAGCAAATAAGGAAAGATATGAAGCAGATTCTCCTGTGTGTGCAGTGATGCAGCCATGTCCTAAACAACTCTAAACTAGACTAGATGGAGCAGGTGGTCTTTTCCTTCTGATAATCTTCTATGTCTCTAACTAAATATTCACTGTACACAATGAAACACTGCTAACAATACCAGATTCCTGTGATAAATTTGGGCATATGGCAGACCCCTATCTATCAGCGTCCGCTCTCCTAAATCATTGCAAGCCCACCTTTTTCAGCTGTGGAGCTATGGGTGGGCTATTTAGCAATAAAAAAAGATTTGGGGGGAATGCTGCTTTCAAAGGGGGTTATCTGGTGAAGTAAAGTTCTGTTTCACGTATATCGAAAACAATAAAGAAACTATGCTTACCTCTCTGTATTCCCACGCAGTCCTCCTACAGGTTTTGGGTTCCCCTCTCAATGATCCTGTCTCCGCTTCTGGGATATACTCATCTTGGCAGTGACCCCTCAATTACTGGCCACAGCGCTGTCCCGGTTTAGTCAATGATTTAGCTGAATAAGCTGTCAGTGCTGAGCTCAATTAGGGGCCTATTCCACGGAGGAATTATCGGCCAAAATCAGGCCGATTCGGCCGATTATGGCTTGGTGGAATAGGGAAAACGATCAGCCGATGATCGTAGTCATCGGCTGATCAATGATTTTAGGTTTGAGCCTAAATAAACGGTCACCGACGACTCAAGCAGCATACATTACCTAGCAGGGCTTCTTCTCCGCTCCGTCTTCATCCCGGTCCCGCGAGCAGCAGCAGCTTTGTGTGCCCTGACTGAGCTGTCAGACCGCTCAGCCAATCACTGGTCAGGACCGCCGCGGCCAGTGATTGTCTGACAGCTCAGTCAGACCGCTCCGGATTTGATGCTGTGAGCGGGCCTGGGATGAAGATGGAGCGGAGGAGAAGCCCTGCTAGGTAATGTATGCTGCAAGGACATTGGTAACGATGTCCCTGCAGCCCTCGCTAAACGATCATCTGGCTGTGGAATAGGCCCAGTAAACGAGCGCCGATCTAGTAGATCGGCGCTTGTTTACATTATTGATCGGCCCGTGGAATAGGGCCCTTAGTCTCTGAGGTGGTGCCAGGATCCTCCTAGGGGGTCCTAGACACCCCTAGGAGGATATCAGGAAAGCGCAGAGAGGTAAGTGTAGCTTCTTTATTGTTTTCTATATACTTGCAACAGTACAGTATATAAAGACTTTTCCCGCAAATAACCCCTTTAAAGGTCATTGAACTGCAAGGACATGCGGCTGCATTTTGGCTGTGTGAATTAGACCTTACCCAATGCATATTCAAATTAAAGGGGTTATCCAGTGCTACACAAAAATGACCACTTTCCCCCTACTGTTGTCTCCAGTTTGGGCGGGGTTTTGAAACTCAGTTCCATTGAAGTAATAAGCTTAATTGCAAACTGCACCTGAACTGGAGACAACAGTAGGGGGAAAAGTGGCCATGTTTTTGTAGCGCTGGATAACCCTTTAAGCTCCATTCACTTCAATGAAACTGAGCAGCAAAACCCCATCCAAGATGGAGACAAGAATGGTGCTGCCTCTGAAAGAAAGTGGCCATGTTTTTGTAGCGCTGGATAACCCCTTTAATCTCTGCACTGGGTAATGGAATAGTTTGTGTACTTAGCTGGATGCAATACTAATGGAGAATGTCTTCATGGGATGCTATATAGAACCTAGTGGAAATTGATAGAAGGCTTTGTGTCTTTTTCCAGAAGAAATAGAAATAAGTGAGCATATGCCTCCAATTCTAACTATCCCTAATGCAATTTCTAACTCTTAACAGCCTAATAAAATAATTGGAGGCATAGACATATACCGCACATGACCTCTTTGTTACAGTCCGGGTAAACTCAGACTGGCTGTGCACGATTGCACTGAGCATAGGGTACAGCACGCTTATAAACTGCCATAACATTAAAACCAACATGAGGTAGAGATATAAACATTGATTTATCTTATAAAAAATATTGCTCATGTCAATGGCTGGGCTGTATTAGACAGCAAGTGATCAGTTAGAAGTTGTGTTTTTAATAGGAAGGACAGCTGAATACATTGCAGTTTATAAGACCAGTTAAATTGGTCATGTGTACCTGTGCCCACCACAGAAGGCATCATCGGTGGGTATGTGGACATCCAAACTGGACCACTGAGTAAAGGGCATATTACATGGCCCAACCCACGCTGTAAGCGAGCACATATCTGCTAAAATCGGCACTCTCTTACTGAGCCTATTACATGGCTCGATAATCGCAAGGCCAAGGCTAAACAAACATCACTAGTGCATTGGCGAACAAGTGAACGCTTGCCTGATTTGGCAAACAATCTCACTGTGTAATAGGGCTTTAAAGCGACTCTGTACCCACAATCTGCCCCCCACAAACCACTTGTACCTTCGGATAGCTGCTTTTAATCCAAGATCTGTCCAGGGGTCCGTTTGGCAGGTGATGCAGTTATTATCCTAAAAAACTACTTTATATGGGAACCAATCAGCCCAATCGGGATGATATAGTTCCCTGAACTGCCATATACAGCTCCTGCAGCAGCTGCGGCACATACCGTCCGCGGCTGCAGCAGGAGCTGTATATCCGAAAAAAAGGACTTTAATCCCACGGACGTGTCCAGGCAATTTTAAGAAACCTTGTAATTGAGTTTATTAGGCAAATATGCCATTATCTGCATTAAAAAAAGACTTTTCCCAGCCCCCCCCCCTCCTCTTTTCCATTCACTGCTCATTATCAGGAAATGATGTCTTGTTGCATCAGACATGCCCCTGTCTGTTCAATGGAGAGGGGGGGAAAGGTTTACATAGCGGGAGCTATGTGAAAGCTTCTATTCAGAGGTCGGAGAGGTTAGTGCTGACTTAAAGGGAACCCGTCACCCGGGACGTAGGCGCAGAGCCCGCCAGACCCCCTGGTGCAGCCCCGGATAATTACCCTTCCCTGCAAGTCCCACTCCTGGAACTGGTCCCGGGACAGAGATATCGGCGCCTGAAGCTGAGCGTGCGCTGTATGCTAATCAGCAAAGTTGAGTCCAATGCCCATGGAGAATGAATGGAGCAGTCATTCTCTATAAGCATCGGACTCATCCCTGCAGCGCACCGCTTCCGACGGGGATATCTTCGTCCCGGAACCGGTTCCAGGAGCGGGACTTGCAGGAAAGGGTAAGTATCCAAGGCTGCACTGGGGGAGGGGGGAGTGGGGGGTGATGGGTGGGCTCTGCACCTGGGTCCCGGGTGACAGATTTCATTTAAGAGGTGATAGCCCAGTGATGTAGCTGTAAATTAACTCTTTGTTGTCCTGTTTTGGTGCCTAATCTCCCTCCACCCCTCCCCTCTCTGTAGAGAACAATGAAGACAGGGGAGAGCTTCAAACTGCTTTTTCATGATAAGGCTGGGTTCACACTACGTATATTTCAGTCAGTATTGCAACCAAAACCAGGAGTGGATTAAAAAACACAGAAAGGATCTGTTCACACAATGTTGAAATTGAGTGGATGGCTGCCATATAACAGTAAATAACTGCCATTATTTTAATATAACAGCCGTTGTTCTAAAATAACAGCAAATATTTGCCATTATATGACGGCCATCCACTCAATTTCAACATTGTGTGAACAGATCCTTTCTGTGTTTTTAAAAATTACATAGTTTCTTAAAATCGCCTGTACTGTTGATTTCTGCAAAAAAAAAAAAAAAAAAAAATTTAAACAACAGGTACTCTTTAACTTTTTGTTTGTTGCATATTTAGCAATATGACACCATCTGAAGCTTGGTTCATGTCCGAGATTGACGTGAAGATACATGTTTACCCCTTTTTTAGGAACGTTCTAGCGCAGGTTGCGAGCTTCAAGTGTTCATGTGCCTGGAACGTGACACTAGACTTATGACAAGGGCAGAGCGTGATCATGTGATTAGGGCAGAACATGATCAGAACAAAGCGCAGTAAGGCAGATTGACACAATGGTCATGAAATTGTTTCATGTCCACAAATTACTCAATGTTTATTGATCAGAGTCCTGAGACTTAGGTAATATTAATACCAGGTTTTATTTTGGAGCATTTTTTACTCTTTTATCTTTTTGTTTATATACTGTGGAACTATTTTGGGCATGTGGGTTGCAGTAGACGTAAATCCATATACTTCCTGCTCTCCTTATATATGTCCACGTTGGTATTGTGTACTTTGCAGGTTATTAACTATTTGCCATGTCAAACCCCTTTGAAGACATTCAAGGGAAGTAACAGAGTACGTCATATAAGACCTTACGATCCTATAGAGTTATTTTTATTGCAGTGTCTTAAAATCTTGTCTAGAGGACACGTATCAATGCACCATAGTGACTTAAACATAACTTTTTAATTAACTGGTGCCAGAGATTTGTCATTTACTTCTATTAAAAAAGCTGCTGTATGTCCTGCAGGATGTGGTGTGTTCTTTCTAGTCTGACATAGCATTCTCTGCTGCCACCTCTGTCCGTGGCAGGAACTGTCCAGTGCAGGAGCAAATCCCCATAGAAAACCTCTCCTGCTCTCCAGACTGGAAAGAATACACCACTTCCTGCAGGACATACAGCAGCTGATAAGTACTGGAAGACTTGAGTTTAGTTTTTTTTTTAATAAAAGTTAATTACAAATCTTTGGCACCAGTTGAACTGAAAGAAAAAGATTCTTGCTGGAGTACCCCTTTAACACAAGGCCATTCATAACAAAAACCTAGGAAGTACAATACACAGCCAATCTAATACAATCCCTAGGTGTGTGCCAGAATCGTCTGGAGACCAGTACTGGGATAGAGGTAAAATATATGGCAAAAGTATTCGATGGAAACACCTGCCATAACAGACAGTGTTGTTGGTGACCAGACTCATTTACGGCCACTTACTTTGTGACCGAATGGAGAGGAAAGTGAGTGGTGCACACTACCGGCCAGCGCATGCCCACATCCAACACTCCGCAACAGTGGCTACTGGGATCGAATCAGCCCCCCCTCGCTTTTCACTGAATAACCCAAACATAGATTCCTGACACAAACCCAAACAAACCATTCCTGACATATACAACTTACCGTGTTTAACCTTACTGGAGAATCATACACACTCGCCTCTGCGGTTGACCCTCTCCTGCCAGCACTGGATCTCCACAGACTGCACCAATATACCCAGGTAAGGCTTAGTTGTAGTACTTCTATATGTTACATGCGGGTTGACGGATTAGTATTTACGCTGAGTGTGGATATAGAGACTAAATTTATTGATAAGTCGCACTTTGGATTGCAGTGATTCAGTGGATCATTTCGCTAAGGTGACCTAGTGAAATAAATATCACGTTTTGCCAAATTCCCTTCTCCCTTTTTTATTTTATTGCACCATGTTGGCATTGGATTAGTTATTTGCCATGTAAATATTTGCTGCGATATTTCCGTGCTCCAGATAGTTGTGGGTCCGATTGAAATTCGGAACAGAAGATACTAACTAGGTTTATTCTGGAGCTTATTTTTCATTAAGTTTATTTTAATAAATAGTATTGGTGAGAGGCTGAACTCTATAGACCTGTTACTATGTGCATTTGCCTAAATGTTATTTAAATAGCCCATGGTATATCTGGTGCTGCTTATCACCAAGGAAAACAAAGGATCTGGTGGGTAAAAATGTTTTATCCTATTTTATCCTTGCTTCCTGTTGATGGCAGATCTTTTGAGATTTAAGGGTATAATAGTCACTAGGTACAGTACCTGTCACTGTGAAGACTTGAAAATAATTATTTTCTATAGTACCAACATATATTGCAGCACTTTACAGTTCAATATTACAGCAAGTGTACCATTTCACTAAAGGTCCTATTACACGTTACGGCCGATTATCGTCCTGTGTAATAGAATGCAACGATCAGCTGACATTCAACATGTTAAAAGACAAAGGACTGTGGTAGCAGCGATCTGCTGCCGCCGCTCCGTGGAACAGGTGCAGCGGCAGCAGACCACCGCTATCCTCTATGGGCTGCCCGGATGATCTAGCGATCACCCAGGCAGAGTCCCTGCGGCCTCCTTTGTACTTACCCGCTCGCCACCACCCCATGTAATTGCGGCGGCAGCAGCACACGGGGAATGGGGGAATGAGAAGCAAACGAGTGCTGACAGCACTCGTTTGCTCCTCTATGTCGCCCCGTGTAATAGGGGCTTAAGTGATAGCCAGCGCCCCCAGTGTAATGATATCCCCTCTGTGACGTACCTCCATGAAGCCTGGCCGTGTCACAGAAGGGATATCATTACACTGGGGGTCTGGGCCCAGTAGTGGATTATAATAGGGGCGTTTTGGGCGGCAGCCCGGGGCCCTGAGCTCCTGGGGGGCCCATGACCACCCAAAAAGACTTATACTTTCAGTGGTGTTCTGTCTCCTGGCTACACTTCCGCCATGATTTGCAAAAAATCACTTTTTTTTATGGCAATTTTGCACAAATCAGGACACCATGACATTATGACATTATCTGTCTTGTACTATGAACGCCAGGCTAGTGCTGCCATAGTTACAGTGGGATGGGGGGGGCCCAGCCTTGGTGAACAGCCCGGGGCCTATGGTAACGTTAATCCGCCCCTGTCTGGGCCCACCTCCAGTACATAGAGCTAACCAGTGCACATGGAAACAGGCACCGTGTGGGAACTGGGTAGCGTTTTGAAAAATGGACCCCGCCATCGGGATCTCTGCACCGGCACTAACCAGGTGCTACGCACTACTGTTACAATTATTCTATATGAAACTGATGGAAATAGCCGAGCACAGTGCTCCGCAATCTTCAGCAGACCCATAGCAAATAAATGAAGCAACATTATACATAGACTGCTTCACTCAGCTGAGCTTTGGATACCAGGAATCTGACCTCCAGTAATCCGATATTCATGATCTATCCTTAGGATAGGCCATACGTTTTATAGGGCTGGATAACCTCTTTAACTACAAATATTTAAAGATTTTATACTGACCTGGTAACAAACGTTTTTAAATATTTGCTACCAACATCTACGTTGCTCAATAGGGTTTGTAAAAACCCATGCAAATATTGCTAAAAGAGACCTATTCACATATAAGAAATGGACTTGCAGACAATTGCGCAATAAATCTGCCGAATGTGAACATTCCCAAGCTGGGTGCTATCCCTCTCTACTCCTCCTATTATAGCTGCATAAAATAATCTAAAATTCTATATTAAACACCCCCACCACCACGTAAATTGTAAATATAACCATCAGCCGCTAGGTCCTTGTAAATTCTCCTGTTTAGTTACAGTATGAACAGTAAATTGAAAATATTTTTTTTTTTTTTTTTTACAAGAACAGTGCGGTTATATGGATGATTTTATTGGTCAAACTTTATTTAAACAAGACTGCAATACCAGGTACAGTCATCTAGATGGATGGCCACTGTGTTTCTTTAAGAAAAAAAAAATATGAAGGTGATGGGAAGCATGTAAGGGCTGGCTTATATCACTTAACATTAGGTAGGAAAAGGTCACAGTGCACATCACTCCTATAGCCTATGGGCAGTGTATATGGCGGTGAGGAGCAGCTGTTGGGGGCGCTGTCACTTCTCTCAATAGAAAAAAAATAACTTATTTTTCAGTTGCTTCAGTCAACAGCAAAGCTAATGTGCACTGCAGATCTCAGCATGCTCTTCTGCTGTCAAAAGGGACTCAGCTACTCATACAGTACATTTTGGACTTTTTACAACCATAAGATCTCCGCTGGCTCCACATCAAACAAAGAAGGTAGAAGAAACACATTGGGGTAAAATCTCTATTGCTGTCCATGACAATCCATCTAAATGTATGTGTTTTAGCTTACTTTTATACATTGATAGTGAGTATCAGTTTAGTTGCCATAAGCCGGACCCCTGTTTTTCTCTGTAGTAGACCCTGTTGCGGTACAGCTTTATTACATCACAGAGGTGATGCCTCAACCATGGAATACGGCGTAAGGGCCCTATTCCACCGGACGATTATCGTTTGCATAATCATTAACGATCTCAAACGACCGCTATTGTGAAAGACCTGAAAACGTTCACTCATTTCCATGGAACGATAATCGTTACTTATGATCGTAATTGCGATCATAATTCTTCACTATTTATTCTCTATTGCGTTCGTATCTATTGCAAATGACCGAATGATGTCTTATTCAATGCGAACGATTTGCGAACGTTTGGCGAACGAGCAACGATAAAAATAGGTCCAGGTCTTATAAAGCGATCAACGATTTCTTGCTCCGTCGTTAATCGTTAACTGCATTTCTACCGACAATTATCGTTTAGATTCGAACGATTTAACGATAATCTGAACGATAATCGTCCGGTGGAATAGGGCCCTAATTGTGACAAGTGTTTGGCAAGTGTTGAGGAGCGAAGAGGTGTTGAACACTATCTACACAGCTAGCATTGATTGGACTTATATTCTTTTTTTTATTTATTTTTGTATACACTACCCTCACACACAGCTTCTATTTGTGTGCAGAGGTAGAAGCAGCCAGATGGCTGAGGCTGGAGGAAAACTCCAGCCCCGAAGACATCTTTCGCGTGTCAGGAGTCACCCATACCTGCCACCTAGAGTAACAGAATACCTTGGAAGCTTCCTGGCAACTTTTAACAACATTTTGCCAAGTTTTGGAGCCCTCTTCAAATCATCTAAAGAGGAGCCCAGGCCATACAAGCGACTGCAAGTATAATCACCAGTACCACCGCGTACAGCCACGACCAGTGTAGGGAAAGGGAAAAGTAGAATATTTGCTCATAGGAACCAAAAAATGAGACCTGCCATCTGATTGGTTGTTGCACTATTCTTGAAATGCATGCTGATGTATCTCCCCATACTAGTACTTATTAATCCCATCAGACAGTGGTCTAAAGTATGCTCCATGGGATCATACTATCCACTAAGAGACCCACTATATCAAATATGCTTAATTGCACACAGAACTAAAGTGCATCTATTACCAAGGATATTAAAGGAATTACTTTGTTCTTGGGGACATAAGCTGACACCAGAGGTGCACAGATGGTGACACCCCAGTACACAGATATCCCCTGATGCAGCCAGATTATAAAGGAGGCGCCTCACTGAGGGGAGGGGATATCGGTACACTTTAGACAACCATGCCTCCAAGGTATAGAAAAACACAATTCGCATATGAAGAGACCAGAGCAGATGGATGGACCGGGCGGTGATTTAAAAAATGGATGGTTCCACATGGATTTCCGCACCAGTGCTGACCAGGTCATTTAAAAAAAATATTTTAATATTCTTGGTGGTACATTTACTTTAAACTGGCCATACACATAAGATCCACTTACATACATGCACATTCAGCCCAGCTGAAGGTACATGTGTTTTCATTGGAGAAAAGTGAGGAATCTGCCACCAACTCCTCTGGTGTCAGCTTTATGTTCCCTATAGAGATGAGCGAACCTGGAGCATGCTCGAGTCTATCCGAACCCGAACGTTCGGCATTTGATTAGCGGTGGCTGCTGAACTTGGATAAAGCCCTAAGGCTTTGTGGAAAACATGGATATAGTCATTGGCTGTATCCATGTTTTGCAGACAACCTTAGAGCTTTATCCAACTTCAGCAGCCCTTGTTAATCAAATGCCGATCTTTCGGGTTCGGATGGACTCGAACCCGAACCCGAACCCGGTTTTCTCATCTCTAGTTCCCTAGAACAAAGCAGTTGGGTAGTTGAACTCTACCATCCTTTACTCTACTGTTGGGGGAGAGTTGTGAGGCCCCCATATGCCCTAGATGTCTGCTACCACTTATCTAATGTGTATGGTCTGCTTTAGATGCACATAAGTCTAGAGTATTATAAGTAAATCTTACCAGGAAGAGAGAGGGCCTTATACTACAATGGTATATAGGATTTTGCACTGTGATAATGTAACGCCTGGAGTAGTGGATCCACTGGACCGGCACCAGCGATGGCACAAACCTCACCAGGGAGCGGAGTCTAAGGGGCCGCTGGTTTTCACCAGAGCCCGCCGCAAGGCGGGATGGACTTGCTGCGGCAGGCGACCCCCAGGTCGCTACCCCTGGCTTGGTTGCTGGTGTCGGCAGGCGAGGCGTGGCAGGAGATGGCACAGGCAATGGTCTGCAGGTGAGAGCGCACGTGACAGGCTGGACACGGGAACAGGTGGAGTGACAGGGAAACAGGAACCAGGAACAGGGACTTGGGACCAGGTAACGGACAGGACTCAGGAACAGGGACTTGGGACCAGGTAACGGACAGGACACAGGAACAACAGGGAGCTGGGCCAAACGCTATGGGAAGCATGTAGAGGCTCCAACACAGGGGACAGGGCATGCTGGGATTTATAGGGGAGTGATTGGTGCAACTACCAATTAGGAGCGCACTGCCCCTTTAAATCTGAGACAGCCGGCGCGCGCGCGCCCTAGGAGGCGGGGACGCGCGCGCCGGCCGGCACAGCGGGAGACAGGAGCGTGGAGAGGTGAGGCGCCCCCCGGGGCCGAGGTGATAGCAGCGCCGGGTCCCCGACTATGGACACCGGCTGCTGCATGGGGCAGGAAGCGGTCGCGGCGGCGGCCCGGAACGTGGGACGCCGCCGCGGCCGTGACAGTACCCCCCCCCCTTTGGCCTCCCCCTCTTTCTTGCCTGCAGATGGCACAGGAAGCCACAAAGTCTTTGACATCTTGAAACAGACTAGGCCACCAGTAGTGGCGAGAGATCCGTTGGCCGGTCTTACGGACTCCAGGGTGCCCGGCCTCCAACGAGGAATGACCCCACTTCAAAATACCTCTTCGAAGCGCAGGGTGAACATGAGTCTTTCCGGGGGGTACTCTCTGAAGCGAGGAGGTGACGACTGGTGCTAGGCGATCAGGCGGTAAAACATGGCAAGGGACTGTGGGTCTGTGGACGAGGACCTTCTGTAAGTTCTTCCGGTGGTGAGAGGACACGACCTTAGTCTTGGGTACGGGGAGAGGGTACACCTCGGCAGAGAAGGCATCCGCCGAGTCTTGGTCTTCTGCCGGTAGGCCGGATAGAGGCTTGGCCGGGACAGGAAATGACATAATACACTTGGTCTGAGGTGACTTGAGACACTGGTGGGAACAGTCCTGACCCCAAGTGAGAATCTCCCCGGTTCTCCAGTCCAGCTGAGGGGCATGTTCTTGTAGCCACGGGAGTCCCAGGAGGACCGCGGGGGAAGAATGGGGCAGGACGTAGAAGGATATCTCTTCTTGATGTGAAGGACCCACCTGGAGGACTAAAGATGCGGTCTGGTAGTACACACGGTCGGTAAGAATTTCGCCCGTGACCGAGGAGATAGTCAGGGGCCTGGCTAGTCGGGTCACGGGTAGCCGCCATCTTTGGACCAATGTTGCCGCAATAAAACTGCCTGCTGACCCAGAATCGAGGAAGGCAGTAGTCTGATGATTTCGTCCTGAGAGAGTCCGGATGGAAACTGGCATAGACAGACTTGGAATGGTGGCATTCACACCTAGGGACACCTGTCCCACCGGACCTAGGTGCGAGCATTCTCCGGATGTTTGGGGACGTAGGGGACATCCCAGCCGGAAGTGATCGGAACCACCGCAATAGAGACAGAGATTCTGCTCCAGGCGCCGGATTCTTTCATCAGGCGTCAGGTGAGCCCGTTCCACCTGCATAGGAATCTCAGGAGAGGGTTGGGACATCGAAAGGTCAGGATTCTGGAAAACCGGCGCCAGCTGGGGATGGCGACGGGAACGGGTTAGTAAATGTTCATGCCGAACCTCCTCCTCCCTCTCCGAAAAACGAGTATCAACTCGGGTGGCCAGTAGAATGAGTTCGTTCAGGGAGGTAGGCAGGTCTCGGGCAGCGAGCACGTCTCTCACACGACTAGACAGGCCCTTCTTGAAGGTGGCCAATAGGGCGGCCTCGTTCCAGTCCAATTCGGCTGCCAGGGTGCGGAACTGGATGGCGTAGTCACCAACAGAGGAGCTGCCTTGAGAGAGGTTGAGGAGAGCAGTCTCGGCTGAAGAAGCACGGGCAGGTTCCTCAAAGACGGAGCGAAACTCGAATAGGAAGGCCCGGAGATTGGCAGCAACTGGATCATCACGGTCCCACAGTGGCGTGGCCCAGGCCAGGGCTCTACCCTCTAATAGGCTGATGATGAAAGCCACTTTAGAGCGCTCGGTGGAAAACTGACTACTCAAAAGTTCAATGTGCATGGTGCACTGAGTCAAGAATCCTCTGCACAACTTAGAGTCCCCAGAGTACTTGCTTGGGAGGGCCAGTCGGAGTGAAGAAGAAGCGTCAGGAGGTGGTATGCGCTGGGCAGTAGTCTGCTGCTGTAAGGCGGCAGTGAGTTGCTGGATCTGCTGTGACTGCTTCTGGATTTGTTGCGCCTGCTGAGTGACCACTCTGGCGACATCACGGAGATCAGGCACCTCGCCGGGATCCATGGTTGGAGCCTACTGTAACGCCTGGAGTAGTGGATCCACTGGACCGGCACCAGCGATGGCACAAACCTCACCAGGGAGCGGAGTCTAAGGGGCCGCTGGTTTTCACCAGAGCCCGCCGCAAGGCGGGATGGACTTGCTGCGGCAGGCGACCCCCAGGTCGCTACCCCTGGCTTGGTTGCTGGTGTCGGCAGGCGAGGCGTGGCAGGAGATGGCACAGGCAATGGTCTGCAGGTGAGAGCGCACGTGACAGGCTGGACACGGGAACAGGTGGAGTGACAGGGAAACAGGAACCAGGAACAGGGACTTGGGACCAGGTAACGGACAGGACTCAGGAACAGGGACTTGGGACCAGGTAACGGACAGGACACAGGAACAACAGGGAGCTGGGCCAAACGCTATGGGAAGCATGTAGAGGCTCCAACACAGGGGACAGGGCATGCTGGGATTTATAGGGGAGTGATTGGTGCAACTACCAATTAGGAGCGCACTGCCCCTTTAAATCTGAGACAGCCGGCGCGCGCGCGCCCTAGGAGGCGGGGACGCGCGCGCCGGCCGGCACAGCGGGAGACAGGAGCGTGGAGAGGTGAGGCGCCCCCCGGGGCCGAGGTGATAGCAGCGCCGGGTCCCCGACTATGGACACCGGCTGCTGCATGGGGCAGGAAGCGGTCGCGGCGGCGGCCCGGAACGTGGGACGCCGCCGCGGCCGTGACAGATAACATACATACTGAGCACCAAACTCAGCACATAGTAGTGTGGATTTCCCTATGGGTTATGGGAATTTCTTTACAGTAGAGATGGCCGCTTCACGTGTAAAACACTTTTTCTCGGCTCACTTTACACGTGAAATGGCCGTCGCTCTGTAACTTTGTGGAAAGCACCTACTGCTGATGCCCTTACTGTTCCAATTAAGCATCTTTTAACCATTACTGGTGAGTGTCACCTTCATCATACTCTCTACTGTAATGATAATGCTGGATTTCTGTAGCTGAGCGAAACCGTAGATGGGAGTGTCACGCTGAGGTCTGAATGAGTTGTTCCCGAACACCAGGACAGTTCGGACATCGTTGTCTTCTGTTGCTACATTTTGTTATGAGAATTATCTGCAGAAATTTGTCCTTGTTAGAATGTTAAGGCTATTGTTTTATATTTCTCAGTGCCTGAACAATTACAGTTCCTATGGATTATAAGCTGTGACGTCCTTGTCCTGGACCCCACCAAAGAGAACAAATGGCGTTCTCACCGCTGCACCAGACAGTATGTACATTTACTGTGAATTATGACATACATAGGATGCACTGACATATCTATTATTCATTGTCCGTAATAACAGTGGCGTAGATGTATGATGTGAATATGAAATGAAAGCTGCTCTTTGATTGGTTGCTATGGGCAACAGGGGCCATCTTTCCTCTATCCTCCCTTCATGGAAGACCACAGCCAATTGCTTGGTGTCTAATGTGTAAGGACGGCTAGGTGTCTCATTGATCTGAGGTTGAGAATAGGAAGCTATTCATTCCTATGGCAATGTCCTAAAACGACTGTCTACACACCTGCCCGAGAGACAGCAGACATCTTTGGGATAGCTGATTATTTGCAATCGATATGGCAATGATTGTTGTACAGGTTATTTACATATACTTATTACTAGAAGAGACTGACAATGAGTTGGATCACAAAAAACATTGCAGTATGTAAAACATGTTCTGCGGGGTCTTCCCTACGTGGGGCAGGAACTGCTGATGGGACTTCACTTATTTACCTTGAAGATGAGGCCACATTTACTAATACTGTATAAACTGTCTAGTACATAGGTGTCAAACATGCCACCCTCCAGCCGTTGCAAAATTACAATTCCCATAAGGCCTGAATGGGCAGAGCTAAAGCTTTGGCAGTTCAGCCATGATGGGAATTGTAGTTTTGAATGGAGGATGGGAGGGATTACCCCAAAACATATGCCCCAACTTTCAGTGTTGAACAAGTTATGTGAGACCTTTCTTTTAATCTCTTCCCTTTAGCCCAAATATCCAAGAACTCCAGCGTCATGTTGTACTATTGTAATAATAGACAAGTCAAGAAGTCTTTGATACAATGGACTACATTTTTTAATCTGTCAGACGCATTTTTGTCTCAGACATGTAGCAGCCAATTAGTACATCTGGGCGAATGTGTTTCCAACCTGGAATGTAATTGAGCGTCACAGTGACTAATCATCCCAAGTACATGATTTGCATACAGTCAATGTACACTGAGTAACAAAGCTGGGCCATATTTTCAGACTGAACACTTGTATTGTAAACAGACGGTTTTCACAGTTTTCTCTTTTTTCTTTTCATCCCCTGCAGGTATCTCAGCAGCTTGTGGTGATAGAGATGCAGATCATACACCTGGACCTGTCTGCTTGGTCTGTGCCCCCCAGTCCTTTATTGTGTCTGACCATTAGTATATCTACATGATAAAGGTGAGAAGGTGACGCTTCTGTAGGCGTGCTCCTCCTCCCACAACTGCTATATTAAGGGGTATTCTCATCTACTAAACCTTTATTATGTGATAGATAATGGAAACGTAAGCAATATTGCAAATGCTTTTCATTTTTTTAAAAATAGCTTACTTTGGTATTTTGACCCTATTGTATACAGCTTATTGCTAGGTTACCGACCACCACTCTCTGCCCTGTGAGCGGTGGCCAGGCTGCTGACATCCTTGGTGGCCGGGACCTCGGGAGCTGGTATACAGCTTGTGTGTCTCCCTCAGACAGACGTCTCCTGGGCTTGTGGATAGTCCTCGCAGGTGTGTGTGTTATCTCAATGGAAGACACAGAGATGCAGAGCCGATTCAGCTCAGCACCTCTGTGTCCGATCCATACTGGTACTTAATGGTTTTCATGGTATGCTATAAATATTATATAGTTAACCTTGTAATAATGATAACTAATAATACTGTACAGTATAATGTTGATATGGCTAATTTACTTTCTGTATATTCTGCTTGTGGGAAATGCTTTACCATGATAAACATTTTTTTTCTTTTTACAGATAAACAACCACTGTATACTAAACATCTAGAACACTGACCAAGAACATCTAAAAAAAAAATTAAAGGTGACGTCGACATCGGAGGCCAAAATATTTATGTATGTCTAAAGAATAAACATTTAACCACTTACAAGTTCTCTTTGTATCATTGGTTATTATGTCTGGCCCCTTACTGAGATGACATGGAGACAGTAGGATCAGGTTAAAAAAAATTACAAGAGTCAGACTTCTGTAGAAAGTCTATGCATAGAATGGAGAGAAGCAGTGGTTGATGTGCTTTTCTCCCCAGATTCTAGCAATCATTGGGGGTCTGAACACCCATATCCTCGCTGATCAAAAAACTTTTGACATGTCATACCAAAAGTTTTGAAGTGAGAGGGATGCTTGAAGAATGTGAGGAAAAATGCAGTTTTACACAAAGCTGCCCATACACCTCTAACCGGTTTTCCCTAACACATACTTGCCTGGCCATAGGGAGGATCCACTGTTGTACACCTCTGGCGGCAGCTTACCTCCAGGGAGAAAACAAGAAATTGCCATGGAATTTTACACGCCTAGGTTTTCTTTCCCCCCAAAGTCAACTGTCAGAGAAGAATTGGGATGCCCCCATACACATAATAGCCGGTCAGTCTGCTATGTTTTCAAGTTCCACAAAGCCTGATAAGTTACATTTGGGGGATTTGCCACTAAATACGTTTTGCAGCTAGGTATATCATATTTATCAGTGTTGGAGGATGAATGCCCACTCCATCACTTCTTTGAGTGTTGTACTTTGCTCCACATACTGATGTCTATAGTCTGCTGAAAGCTTTGTTGAACAGCAGCCTTGTTGCTAGGAGGAGCCGCACCACTGAACTATCAGGTAGTGACATGCGGTTTGGCATCCTCAGTTAATAGTATGGAATGGTATGGGTCATTGGGTTCTCTACTAGTTGTCTTACTAATAAGATGTAACACTGTATTTATGGATTGTTATGCATGGAAGAGGCTGTGTAGCCGTAGACAGTATGATCACTGTGATTAAATTGTAGCAGAACAGCATTTCATGTATGACCCTATTGGATATTCTCTTTATTATGTGACTAATTCTCAGTTTATTAAATTGTTCTTCATACTTCCATAGAAAAGGGAAGGTTTTACTGTGCAGTAAGGTGGCATAGACATGCAATAACAGCTATTTCTATTGACTCCTCCATCTAAGGATCTAAGGTCCTTTTAGATTATACGATTTCTCAGCCACAAGCAGCCGTAAATGAGCGATAATCAATGAGATTGGCACGCATTTGCATTGCCTTTACACAGCATGAGAAATCAAGTGGCTGGGCTGCACAAACTATCCTTGTATCGTTCATGCAGCCCTGGAAACTGACAGCACATATATGTATAAAGCTGGCTTCACAATGGCTGCACTTTTTGCAAAAACGCCAGTAGCCAGATATTAGCTGTGAGTCAATGAAATTTTATGAAATGCCATACTTTTTTTTTTTTTTTTTTTAGCATTTTTCTCCCCTTGGCATGCTGAGGGTTTGTTTGTTTTTTCTGCAAACTTTGGTGTTTCCCTCCCATAGAGTTCAATAGAATTTCTTCTGTTCGTGTCAAAAACCAAAGGAGAAAAAATAGCCAATCACACCTAGTCAAAAATGACAAAAAAAGCCAAGCTAATCTTTTGCAGTTTTTATGGTGGTTTTTTCTTTGGAGACCAGAAAAACGCAACATTTGGGGGCACCATTTATCTGTGCTGTCAGCTTTCACATCACAAGCAGTATGTACTTACCATCCGCGCAGCATGTGATCCAGCTCTCCTGTCCTCCAGCCACCAGCTGTATCTTCAGGCCCTGCCTCCTCCAGCTGTCAATCATTCAGGAGGATTGTAGCAGCCTGAAGACACAGCAGCGGCCGAGGACAGGATGCCAGATCACAAGAAGCATGGATGGTAAGTATGCGCTGCTTGTGATCTGGAAGCTGACAGCAAGGATAGATACATGTCTGTGCTGTCAGTTTCCCTTTATCTCCATCGGCCACAGATGACCCTGTTTACACAGGAACATAGCGATAAATTTAAAAGTATGGTCAAAGGATTAGTGTTTTCCCAGTCCTCAGCTGTTCACTGTCACTTTGACAAGGGCCGAGTATTGGCTGCATGAGTGCTTCTAGCAATCCTCCATGCTGGAAATGGGCCGGTGTAAAAAAGTGCTTTTACACAATCCAACAATTCCCTGATATGAACACTGATCTATATACAAGTCAAACGGTGCTCGCTGAAAGGATAATTTACTTGAGGTGGTTGTTTGGAGCGCAGAGCTGCATGAATGATAACTTGATCACCTATGTGGCTTCTCACTTCCATTACTATTGACAGCAAATTAGCTATTTACACTGACGTGCTGCGGAATAATGATGTTTTTTATGCCACATAAAAGATGCTATCAGCCAATATTGCTTGGCTTTTTATATAGGGCAATAACTGTGGTGTTCTCCAATAACTGCCCCATGTAAAAGCGGTATAATTTGTAATGTATTAATATTTGGCCATGTTCATGTTTTTGCTCCACTTCCTATGAGTTGTTGTTTCACATGGTCTCCTCTTGTTTACCATCCCTGAACTTGGCGACTTTCATGGTAATCGCTTACATGCAAAAGTTGTCATTAAAAATTACCCAACTGGGCATGATAGGGCAGCCACTTCTGTCTTCTTTCTACATGATGGAGGATGTACTGTATAGGATCATTCATCATATGTCCTCATCCCTTTCTCTTCCAGCCTGGGTGTGCTTGGACTGGCAAGAGATCAAAGTGTTGAACTTTGCACGCTTTGTTGTGTATCATCATGGTAATGTGGAGTGGAAAGTTATGGTGGAGTTGTCTGCCCATGGGCCATGTTAGGGTGTGTGCACTACAAAATGGCGAACGAAACCCCGTTGCGCATTCTGCAGCTCACACCCGCCCGTGGACTCTGGCGGGCGCGCGCGTCTCCGCCCGTGTCATAGAACAGATTCATTCTTTGATGGACGACGGAATCCGCTCGTGCATAAAATGGAGTCTATGACACTGGCGGAGAGGCGCGCGCCCGCCTCAGTCCATGGGCGGGTGCAGACTGCGGAATCCGCAACAGGTTTTCCGTCGCTATTCCATAGTGTGCACGCACACTTAGATTTGTCTGCCTATGAGCCATTCAGGATACATACATATACTGGATACAGAGTCCAGTCTGTTCACACTTTTAAAGTGCCAAATGGAGCATGGGTGGGTCAACAGGACCCCCGCTTTTTTAAAGGACTATGATACTACAAAGAACTGTAATGTGCTAGAAATGTATTCTATAGACATGACAGAGTATTTATATATTTCCTATGTTTGATAAGTCTGCATATAGAAGATATATGCAATGATGAAGAAGTAGGCTGTGTGTGAGGAGATGGCATGCTCTTCTGATGAGTAGGATTAATCCATGTTGCATTGAGTTTTGGATTTTGACTATGCCAGTTTTACAGTCATGGCCAAAAGTTTTGAGAATGACACAAATATCATATTTTCACATGATCTGCTGCCCTCTGGTTTTTATGTGTGTTTGTCAGATGTTTTTATCACATACAGAAATATAATTGCAATCATATTATGAGTAACAAAAGCTTATATTGACAGAATGAGTTAATGCAGCAAGTCAATATTTGCAGTTTTGATCCTTCTTCTTCAGGACCTCTGCAATTCTCCCTGGCGTGCTCTAAATCAACTTCTGGAACAAATCCTGACTGATAGCAGTCCATTCTTCCACAATCAATGCTTGCATTTTGTCAGAATTTGTTGGTTTTTGTTTGTCCACCCGTCTCTTGATGAAGAACTTCATTGAGATGAAGTTCTCAATGGGATTAAGATCTGGGGAGTTTCCAGGCCATGGACCCAAAATCTTTGTTTTGTTCCCTGAGCCATTTAGTTATCATCTTTACTTTATGGCAAGGTGCTCAATCACGCCGGAAAAGGCATTGTTGATCGGCAAACTGCTCTTGGACGGTTGAGAGAAGCTGCTCTTGGGGGACATTCTGGTACCATTCTTTATTCATGGCTGTGTTTTTAGGCAAGACTGTGAGAGAGCCGATTCCCTTGGCTGAGAAGCAACCCCAGACATGAATGGTTTCAGGATGCTTTACAGCTGGCATGAGACAAGACTGGTGGTAGCGCTCACCTCGTCTTCTCCTAATAAGCTGTTTTCTAGATGTCCCAAACAATCGTAAAGGAGATTCATCAGAGAAAATAAGTTTACCCCAGTCCTCAGCAGTCCACTCCCTGTACCTTTTGCAGAATATCAGTCTGTCCCTGATGTTTTTTCTGGAGAGAAGTGGCTTCTTTGCTGCCCTCCTTGAGACCAGGCCTTGCTCCAAGAGTCTCCCCCTCACAGTGCGTGCAGATGCACTCACACCTGCCTGCTGCCATTCCTGAGCAAGCTCTGCACTGCTGGTAGCCCAATCCAGCAGCTGAAACACTTTTAAGAGACGTTCCTGGAGCTTGCTGATCTTTCTTGGGCCCCCTGGAGCCTTTTTGGCAACGATGGAACCTCTCTCCTTGAAGTTCTTGATGATGCGATAGATTGTTGACTGAGGTGAAATCTTTCTAGCTGCAATACTCTTCCCTGTTAGGCCATTTTTGTGCAGTGCAATGATGACTGCACGTGTTTCTTTAGAGATAACCATGGTTAACAGAAGAGAAACAATGATGCCAAGCACCAGCCTCTTTTTAAAGTGTCCAGTGGTGTCATTCTTACTTAATCATGACAGATTGATCTCCAGCCCTGTCCTCATCAACACCCACACCTGTGTTAATGGAGCAATCACTGAAACAATGTTAATTGGTCCTTTTAAGGCAGGGCTGCAATAATGTTGAAATGTGTTTTGGGGGATAAAGTTCATTTTCTAGGCAAATATTGACTTTGCAAGTAATTGCTGTTAAGCTGATCACTCTTTATAACATTCTGGAGTATAATGCAAATTGCCAATTTAAAAACTGAAGCAGTAGACTTTGTAAAAATAGATATTTGTATCCTTATCAAAACTCTTGGCCATGACTGTAGACTCCTGTATGAGCCACCTAAAGGCCCCCATACAATTTATATAAACGTTGGCCAAACCTACCGAAGCCAGTGACTTATGCAGTCAGTATAAGGTGTATTGGAGACCTCCTAAGTTGCCACCAAGAGATGTCAATGGAATCTTAACCCTCCCCATAGGTAACACAGAAACGTTAGGCCATTCTGAACATTTCATACTTAAGGGGAGGACCAAAAATATAACCAAAAGATTGTTTCGGCTGACAGTTATTGAAGTTGTATTAGCCCCCTTAAAAATTTTTCCAGGAGAAAACAATAGATAGCCAATCCACAATATAGGCTATCAATAGTTTATTGGCAGGGTACTGACTAGAAATGTGCTAACCTCAAGCACACCAGGTTTCAATGGAACCCAAACTCTCGGCATTTGATTACTGGTGACTGAAGAAGTTGAACTCAGCTCTAAGATGCTGCCTATATTCATGTTTTCCAGGGAGCTTTAGGGCTGCATTCAACTTCTTCAGCCAATGGCAATCAAATGCAGAGAGTTCGGATTCAGACTAACCCAATGTAACCGGATGGGTTCATTTCAGAAAATTAAAGTGTCTTATTGATGTAATGAGAAGGAATGTATTATTTTAATGTCTTGTGTGTATATATATATATATAATATATATATATATATATATATATATATATATTGTGGACATGTCACTGGTAAAGTGCTCGAGGGGATGTACATCTCACCCAGGTTGATACATAGTGTGAGATGGTGAGTCCAGGAGGCATCTTTGCTCAGCAGTGTTATGCTGCTGAGCTATTATTATTATTGCCGGGCCTGGACTTACATGGAATGGCAGGTAGGTTTGGTAGTGGGACTTGCCATTCCCTCCCCCTCGATCCAGTGTGGGTTTTGGGATCAGGTGCGCTCTGATCCCAATCAGCCTGAGAAGGCAAAAGGTGGGCTCAGTGTACAGGTCCTTGCTCTCAGACAGGAGTGAACAGCCTGCATGCTGTTTGGTGAGAGCTGGGAAGACAGCCGCTGCTGGGGCCTGTTCACACCCCGCAATACTGCCGACTGAAGTGTCAGAGAGGTAACCTGCTGTGTTAGTTAGCGCCCAGACGGGCAAGACCTTTTTGTTTTGTTCTTAAAGCACGGTGTTGCTATATTTCTGTTATGGACTGTTTATGCTGCAAATAAACGCCAAGCTGTTATTTTACAAGTCCAAGTCTGCCGTGAACTGTGTCCAAACACACCATCCCCCGGGAAGATCCCTACAATTGGTGCTGCGGAGCGGGCAAAACGGTTGCTAGGGGCAACGGTGTGCATCAACTTGGCTACAGCGGCATATGTCCTGGGTGAAGGCTGCTGCTTCACTCCAAAAACAGACAAGCAACATGGAGGAGATGATGAAGCAGTTAATGCAAGTGAGTTTGCAACAACAACAGGCTCTGACAGACGCTAAACAGGATCAGGCGGCCGCTAACCTTCGCCATGAGCAGGCTAATCGGCAGCAACAACAGGCTCTAACAGACGCTAACCTGCGCCATGAACAGGCTCTGAGAGACGCTAATCTGCGCCATGAACAGGCAATGGCTGCACATCAGCAAGCGATGGCTCAACAACAGAAACTTATTGAGCACCTGATAGCAAAGCAAGAGGCGTCTTCAGGTGCTAATCCCCAGCTGGTGGCAGCAGCCGCGCCAGAGACTTTGTCTGTGAGAAGAGCTGTGCAGCGGGCGCTGCAAAAGATGACTGCTGATGACGATGTTGAGGCCTACTTAACGGTCTTTGAGCGTGTGGCTGAGCGAGAAAAGTTACCCTCCACTGAGTGGGCGGAGGTCATTGCTCTCTATTTAACAGGCGAACCTCAAAAGGCCTACTATGACCTCAGTGAGCAAGAGGTCAAGGACTATCCTCGGCTAAGAGCAGAGATACTCGCCCGACTAGGAGTTACTGCTGCTGTCCGTGCCCGGAGGGTCCGTAACTGGAGCTACAGTCTGGACAAGTCAGCGAGGTCCCAGATGTACGACCTGATTCATTTGGCAAGAAAGTGGTTGGAGCCAGACACCTCTACTCCTGCACAGATCCTAGAGAGGGTCGTGATGGATCGCTACCTCCGCGCACTTCCTGCTGATCTGCAACGCTTGGTGGGGACAAGGCGACCCTAAGAGTGCTGACGAACTTGTCAGCCTTGTGGAGAGGTTCCAGGCGACCGAGGACTACCTCCGTGATGTTCCTGCAGCACCGTCACCTCCCCGGAGTGCCAGACCTGTGCCGTCAGCTGGTAAGAGACTTCCATCTATTGGGGGAGTGTGGAGGGGTGCTGATAGAGGGAAGAGCGCTCAGGAGGTGTCTCAGGGGCAAAAGACTGGTGGTGGACCCCGGTGGCTAAGTGGCCCTAAAAAAGGACTCCCTGATAAGGAGACCAGGCCCTATCCAGTGCTGGAGATGCCATGAGACGGGACATATGTCTGCCCATTGCCCTCTTACCACTGAGCCCATGGAGTGTGACGCTAGCCGGCGTCAGTCGCTATTTGCGGAGCCGTCTTTTGTTGCAGTCACTGGACTAGAGACTGAACCACAAGTCTGCAACATTACTGTAAATGACTTCCCTGTTAAGGCGTTGCTGGACTCAGGAAGCCTTGTCACCCTGGTGCATGCCAGCCTGGTGGCTGGGGACTTTGTGCCAAAAAGACATATGAGTGTGGTATGCATACATGGTGATACAAAGGTTTACCCTATAGTACTGGCTAATGTCGGGACTGAAACTAGGCACGGTACAATATGAAGTGGGTGTGGTTAAAAACCTTATGCATAATGTGATATTGGGGCGTGATTTTCCTTTGTTCTGGGCTCTATGGGGAAAACAACAATCCCTGAAAGGAGTGAGGAGACCCCTAAGTCTATTGCATTACCCACGGTAAAATGCTAAAATGTACAGGATGAAAATGATGCTTTTCTTTTGCAGGTCCTGGCTGGTGAGGAAGAGCTCCTCCCACTGCGCAGAATGTTCCAGACTTAGAGGTGTCTAGGGATAATTTTGGTACTGCACAATTACAGGACCCCACTCTCAAAAATGCGAGAGAGCAGGTCACTGTATGAATGGGGTACCTCAGGAACCAGAAGCTGAGAGAAAATTTCCACATTTTTCTATGACTAATGATCTCTACTATAGAGTCACTAAGATTAATGATGAGGTGGTGGAACAGCTTCTGGTGCTAAGTCGTACCGGCGTCAGGTACTCGACATGGCCCATAATCATGTTCTTGGGGGCCACTTGGGGACAGATAAAACACAGGAGAGAGTCCTCCAAAGGTTTTATTGGCCTGCGATTTATGCTGACATAAAAAATACTGTGAGTCGTGCCCCACATGTCAGCTTAGCGCTCCAGTGTCGCATTTCGCAGTCCTTTGGTCCCACTCCCCATCATAGAGGTACCTTTTGACCGGATCGCAATGACTTGGTGGGTCCCATTGTAAAGTCAGCTAGGGGTCACCAGTACATTCTAGTTGTGTTAGACTACGCTACCCGCTATCCTGAGGCTGTACCCCAAGAAACACTGCATCTAAAACAATTGCACGGGAATTGTTTATATGTTTTCCAGGGGGGGATCCCCAAGGAAATCTTGACCGACCAGGTACCCCATTTGTGTCAAAGGTAATGAAAGAGCTATGCAAACTGTTTAAAATCTCACACCTACGTACCTCTGTATATCACCCACCAGACAGACGGGTTAGTGGAGAGGTTTAAATAAAACCCTGAAACATATGTTAAAAAAAGTGGTGAAAAGGATGGTCGTGATTGGGATCACTTACTACCTACCTGATGTTTTCTATTAGGGAAGTACCCCAAGCGTCCACAGTTCTCTCCCTTCGAATTAGTCTATGGTCGTCACCCCAGGGGTTTATTGGATATAGCGAAAGAGACATGGGAAAGTGAGTCCACACCCCATACAAGAGTGTTATAGAGCATGTAGCACAAATGCAGGACCGTATAGCCACTGTAATGCCCCTAGTTAGGGAACACCTCCAGAGGGCGCAAGAGGGCAAAGCAGAATTTACAATCGTTCTGCAAGAATCAGGACATTTAGCCCAGGTGACCGGGTACTCATCTTGTTCCCACGTAGAAAGCAATTCTTAGCAAAGTGGCAGGTCCCTATGAAATTGTAGAGAAAGATCAGTGAGGTCAACTACAAGGTACCAAACCAGGTAGAAGGAAGCCTTTCCAAGTTTATCACATAAACTTGATCAAGCCCTGGAAAAGACCAGGAATCCTTGGTGGCGACAAAGCCTGTGGTCATCTGTCACCACCAATCCCTCCGGTCAGGATTGGTGACACTCTATCGGTGTCCCAAAAGCAGGAAGCTAAGGAGTTCTGCAGAGAAATAAAGACAAGTTTCTGGACCTCCCAGGGCGTACGCATCTAATTAGTCATCATATTGAAACTGAGCCTAGAAGCAGAGTAAACTGAAGCCCTATAGGATACCAGAAGCACACGGAGGGAGCGGTATCATCCGAGTAAAACGTATGCTTGACCTAGGAGTCATTGAGGTATCCCAGAGCGAGGGTCCAGCCCGATTGTGTTAATCCCAAAGCCAATGGAACTTGGAGGTTCTGTAATGACTTTAGAAAGTTAATGAGATCTCCAGTTCGATGCCTACCCATGCCCAGGGTAGATGAGTTGATAGAAAGGATGGGTAATGCCAGGTACTAACTACCCTCGATCTCACTAAGGGCTACTGGCAGATCCCACTCACTCCTAAGGCTAGAGAGGAGACTGCATTCTCCACCCCTGATGGGCTCTTCCAATACGTAGTGAGCCATTCGGGTTACATGGAGCCCCTGCCACTTTTCAGAGGTTGATGGACTTGATTCTGCGACCACATCGTGATTACTCCGCTGCCTACCTCGATGATGTGGTCATTTTTAGCCCGGATTGGGAAGTCACCTCTGTAAGGTCCAGGCGGTGTTAGATGCCATAAGTGATGCGGGGTTAACCATCAATGCAGAGAAGTGTGCACTAGCCTTAGAGGAGGCCAAATACTTGGGCTACATTATGGGAGGGGGTTAGTGAAACCACAACTAAATAAAATTGAGGCAATACAGAATTGGCCTCAACCCCTCACAAAGAAACAGGTCAGAGCTTTCCTGGGTATTACGGGCTATTACCGAAGGTTTGTGCCGAATTTTGCTTCAGTTGCAGCTCCACTAACTGACCTGACAAAGGGTGCGAAGTCAGCAATGGTGACATGGACTCCAGAGGCTGAGAAAGCTTTTCAAAGCCTTAAGTCTGCCTTGTGCCAACAACCTGTGCTAGTTACCCCTGACTTTAGGCGAGAATTTCTAGTACAGACAGATGCCTCTAACACAGGGTTAGGTGCCGTCCTCTCACAGGTCGTGAATGGCGAGGAGCACCCGGTGATGTACTTAAGCAGGAAGCTATCCCCGGCCGAGAAAAACTACGCCATAGTTGAGCGAGAATGTCTGGCAGTGAAGTGGGCCCTAGAATCCCTGAAGTACTACTTACTAGGCAGGAGGTTTAAGTTAGTGACAGACCATGCCCCCCTAACATGGATGAAATTAAACAAGGAGAAGAATGCAAGGGTGACTAGGTGGTTTCTTTCCCTCCAAAACTTTAATTTCATGGTGGAACACCGGCCAGGGAAATTACAGGCGAATGCTGACGCCCTATCTAGGGTACACTGTCTGTGGGACAAAATGCTCAGCCCTCCGGTCTGAAGAAGAGGGGGGGGATATGTGGACATGTCACTGGTAAAGTGCTCGAGGGGATGTACATCTCACCCAGGTTGATACATAGTGTGAGATGGTGAGTCCAGGAGGCATCTGTGCTTAGCAGTGTTATGCTGCTGAGCTATTATTTATTATTGCCGGGCCTGGACTTACATGGAATGGCAGGTAGGTTTTGGTAGTGGGAACTTGCCATTCCCTCCCCCTCGATCCAGTGTGGGTTTTGGGATCAGGTGAGCTCTGATCCCAATCAGCCTGAGAAGGCAAAAGGTGGGCTCAGTGTACAGGTCCTTGCTCTCAGACAGGAGTGAACAGCCTGCATGCTGTTTGGTGAGAGCTGGGAAGACAGCCGCTGCTGGGGCCTGTTCACCACCCCGCAATACTGCCGACTGAAGTGTCAGAGAGGTAACCTGCTGTGTTAGTTAGCGCCCAGACGGGCAAGACCTTTTTGTTTTGTTCTTAAAGCACGGTGTTGCTATATTTCTGTGTAACGCCTGGAGTAGTGGATCCACTGGACCGGCACCAGCGCTGGCACAAACCTCACCAGGGAGCGGAGTCTAAGGGGCCGCTGGTTTTCACCAGAGCCCGCCGGCAAGGCGGGATGGACTTGCTGCGGCAGGCGACCCCAGGTCGCTACCCCTGGCTTGGTTGCTGGTGACGGCAGGCGAGGCGTGGCAGGAGCAGTAGGCAGGAGATGGCACTGGCAAAGGTCTGCAGGTGAGAGCGCACGTGACAGGCTGAACGCAGGAACAGATGGAGTGACAGGAAAACAGGAACCAGGAACAGGGACTAGGGACCGGGTAACGGATAGGACTCAGGAACAGGGACTGGGACCAGGTAACAGATAGGACTCAGGAACAACAGGGGGCTGGGCCAAACGCTATGGGAAGCATGTAGAGGCTCCAACACCAAGGACAGGGCATGCTGGGATTCATAGGGGAGTGACTGGGTGCAACTACCAACCAGGAGCGCACTGCCCCTTTAAAATCTGAGACCGCCGGCGCGCGCGCGCCCTAGGAGGCGGGGACGCGCGCGCCGGCCGGCACAGCGGGAGACAGGAGCGTGGAGAGGTGAGGCGCCCCCCCGGGGCCGAGGTGACAGCAGCGCCGGGTCCCCGACTATGGACACCGGCTGCTGCATAGGGCAGGTAGCGGTCGCGGCGGCGGCCCGGAACGCGGGGCGCCGCCGCGGCCGTAACAGTACCCCCCCCCTTTGGCCTCCCCCTCTTTCTTGCCTGCAAATGGCACAGGAAGCCACAAAGTCTTTGACATCTTGGGATAGGCTGGGCCACCAGTAGTGGCGAGAGATCCGTTGGCCGGTCTTACGGACTCCCGGGTGCCCGGCCTCCAACGAGGAATGTCCCCAGTTCAAAATACCTCTTCGAAGCGCAGGGTGAACATGAGTCTTTCCGGGGGGTACTCTCTGAAGAGTGGAGGTGACGACTGGTACTAGGCGATCAGGCGGTATAAACGTGGCAAGGGACCTTCTGTAAGTTCTTCCGGTGGTGAGAGGACACGACCTTAGTCTGGGGTACGGGGAGAGGGTACACCTCGGCAGAGAAGGCATCCGCCGAGTCTTGGTCTTCTGCCGGTAGGGCCGGATAGAGGCTTGGCCGGGACAGGAAATGACAAAATACACTTGGTCTGAGGTGACTTGAGACACTGGTGGGAACAGTCCTGACCCCAACTGAGAATCTCCCCGGTTCTCCAGTCCAGCTGAGGGGCATGTTCTTGTAGCCACGGGAGTCCCAGGAGGACCGCGGGGGAAGAATGGGGCAGAACGTAGAAGGATATCTCTTCTTGATGTGAAGGACCCACCTGGAGGACTAAAGATGCGGTCTGGTAGTACACACGGTCGGTAAGAATTTCGCCCGTGACCGAGGAGATAGTCAGGGGCCTGGCTAGTCGGGTCACGGGTAGCCGCCATCTTTGGACCAATGTTGCCGCAATAAAACTGCCTGCTGAGCCAGAATCGAGTAAGGCAGTAGTCTGATGATTTTGTCCTGAGGGAGTCCGGATGGAAACAGGCATAGACAGACTTGGAATGGTGGCATTCGCACCTAGGGACACCTGTCCCACCGGACCTAGGTGCGAGCGTCCTCCGGATGTTTGGGGACGTAGGGAACATCCCAGCCGGAAGTGATCGGAACCACCGCAATAGAGACAGAGATTCTGCTCCAGGCGCCGGATTCTTTCATCAGGCGTCAGGTGAGCCCGTTCCACCTGCATAGGAATCTCAGGAGAGGGCTGGGACATCGAAAGGTCAGGATTCTGGAAAACCGGCGCCAGCTGGGGGGTGGCGACGGGAATGGGTTAGTAAATGTTCATGCCGAACCTCCTCCTCCCTCTCCGAAAAACGAGTATCAACTCGGGTGGCCAGTAGAATGAGTTCGTTCAGGGAGGTAGGCAGGTCTCGGGCAGCGAGCACGTCTCTCACTCGACTAGACAGGCCCTTCTTGAAGGTGGCCAACAGGGCGGCCTCGTTCCAGTCCAATTCAGCTGGCCAGGGTGCGGAACTGGATGGCGTAGTCACCGACAGAGGAGCTGCCTTGAGAGAGGTTGAGGAGAGCAGTCTCGGCCGAAGAAGCACGGGCAGGTTCCTCAAAGACGGAGCGAAACTCGAATAGGAAGGCCCTGAGATTGGCAGCAACAGGATCATCACGGTCCCACAGTGGCGTGGCCCAGGCCAGGGCTCTACCCTCTAATAGGCTGATGATGAAAGCCACTTTAGAGCGCTCGGTGGAAAACTGACTACTCAAAAGTTCAATGTGCATGGTGCACTGAGTCAGGAATCCTCTGCACAACTTAGAGTCCCCAGAGTACTTGCTTGGGAGAGCCAGTCGGAGTGAAGAAGCAGCGTCAGGAGATGGTGTGCGCTGGGCAGTAGTCTGCTGCTGTAAGGCGGCAGTGAGTTGCTGGATCTGCTGTGACTGTTTCTGGATTTGTTGAGCCTGTTGCGCGACCACTCTGGCGACGTCACGGAGATCTGGCACCTCGCCGGGATCCATGGTTGGAGCCTACTGTAACGCCTGGAGTAGTGGATCCACTGGACCGGCACCAGCGCTGGCACAAACCTCACCAGGGAGCGGAGTCTAAGGGGCCGCTGGTTTTCACCAGAGCCCGCCGCAAGGCGGGATGGACTTGCTGCGGCAGGCGACCCCCAGGTCGCTACCCCTGCTTGGTTGCTGGTGACGGCAGGCGAGGCGTGGCAGGAGCAGTAGGCAGGAGATGGCACTGGCAAAGGTCTGCAGGTGAGAGCGCACGTGACAGGCTGAACGCAGGAACAGATGGAGTGACAGGAAAACAGGAACCAGGAACAGGGACTAGGGACCGGGTAAACGGATAGGACTCAGGAACAGGGACTGGGACCAGGTAACAGATAGGACTCAGGAACAACAGGGGGCTGGGCCAAACGCTATGGGAAGCATGTAGAGGCTCCAACCACCAAGGACAGGGCATGCTGGGATTCATAGGGGAGTGACTGGGTGCAACTACCAACCAGGAGCGCACTGCCCCTTTAAATCCGAGACAGCCGGCGCGCGCGCGCCCTAGGAGGCGGGGACGCGCGCGCCGGCCGGCACAGCGGGAGACAGGAGCGTGGAGAGGTGAGGCGCCCCCCGGGGCCGAGGTGACAGCAGCGCCGGGTCCCCGACTATGGACACCGGCTGCTGCATAGGGCAGGTAGCGGTCGCGGCGGCGGCCCGGAACGCGGGACGCCGCCGCGGCCGTAACATTCTGTTATGGACTGTTTATGCTGCAAATAAACGCCAAGCTGTTATTTTACAAGTCCAAGTCTGCCGTGAACTGTGTCCAAACACACCATCCCCCGGGAAGATCCCTACAATATATATATATATGTATATATATTTATTCGTATGGCTATGTGTGTAGAAGTCATTGTAGTTGTGTGTGTGTGTATGTATACTGTCACACCTATGTCAACTGTCCAGCCATATACCTTCACAATAGTGTAAACATTGGAGGATACAGTTGTTTGTTGCTATTGTTGTATGGCTGAAAGAATCTTATAGCTGTAATTGTAAAACTGGGTCCCCATTGTGCTTGGTAAATATGTACAAGGCCGGAGAAACATCAGATAACTTCCATTCATGGTCATCAGTGGTCTACATAGTGTAGACATGTCACTGGAGAAGTATTTGAGGGGAGGTACATCTCACCCAGGCTAAGGCATATGGTAAGATGGTGAATCCAGGTGAGATCTGTCACTCAGCAGTGTTATGCTGCTGAGGGTTTTTTCCATGTTCCGGGCCTGGATTTACTGGAATGGTGGGTAGGTTGGTAGTGGGACCTGCCATTCCCCTCCCCCGGTCCAGTGCGGGTGTTACAGGCAGTTGTGCCTTGTTAAGCCTGCGGCAGGGTAAAAGCTCCACAGAGCTAGAGGAGATTGCTCTCAGCCAGGGTGAACAGCTTGCATGCTGTGTTTCCTGGGAGCAAGGAGTTATATCACTGCTGGGGCCTATTCACACTCCACGATACCGCCTATGGAAGTGACAGATAGGTGACCTGTGTTAGTAAGTGCCCAGACGGGCAAGACCTTTTTGTTTTGTTTTATTATCAATGCACGGTGTTGCTGTATTTATGTTGCTGGACCGTTTATGCTACAAATAACACCAAAGCTGTTTTTAAGTCCAAGTTTGCTGCCTGAACTGTGTCCTAACACACCATCCCCCGGGAAGATCCCTACAATTGGTGCTGCGGAGCGGGCAAAAACGGTGGCTAGGGGCAACGGTGTGCATCAACTTGGCTACAGCTACTTATGTCCTGGGTGAAGGCTGCTGCTTCACTCCAAAACAGCCAAGCAACATGGAGGAGATGATGAAGCAGTTAATGCAAGTGAGTTTGCAGCAACAACAGGCTCTGACAGACGCTAACCTGCGCCATGAACAGACAATGGCTGCACAACAGAGACTTATTGAGCACCTAATAGCAAAGCAGGAGGCGTCTGCAGGTGCTAATCCCCAGCTGGTGGCAGCAGCCGCGCCAGAGACTTTGTCTGTGAAAAGAGCCGTGCAGCGTGCGCTGCAAAAGATGACTGCGGATGATGATATTGAGGCCTACTTAACTGTCTTTGAGCGGGTGGCTGAGAGAGAGAAGCTACCTCCCTGAGTGGGCAGAAGTGATTGCGCCTTATTTAACAGGCGAACCTCAAAAGGCCTATTATGACCTCAGTGAGCAAGAGGTCAAAGACTATCCTCGGCTAAAAGCAGAGATACTACGCCCGACTAGGAGTTACTGCTGCTGTCCGTGCCCGAAGGGTCCGCAACTGGAGCTACAGTCTGGACAAGTCAGCGAGGTCCCAGATGTACGACCTGATCCATTTGGCAAGAAAGTGGTTGGAGCCAGACACCTCTACTCCTGCCCAGATCCTAGAGAGGGTCGTGATGGATCGCTACCTCTGTGCCCTTCCTGCTGATCTACAACGCTGGGTGGGACAAGGCGACCCTAGGAGTGCCGACGAACTCGTCAGCCTTGTGGAGAGGTTCCAGGCGACCGAGGACTACCTCCGTGATGTTCCTGCAGCACCGTCACCTCCCCGGAGTGCCAGATCTGTGCCATCATCTGGTAAGAGACTTCCATCTATTGGGGGAGTGTGGAGGGGTGCTGATAGAGGGAAGAGCGCTCAGGAGGTAACTCAGGGGCAAAAGACTGGTGAGGGTCCCCCGGTGGCTAAGTGGCCCTAAAAAGGACTCCCTGCCAAGGAGACCAGGCCTATCCAGTGCTGGAGATGCCATGAGACGGGACATGTGTCTGTACATTGCCCTCTTACCACTGAGCCATGGAGTGTGACGCTAGCCGGCGTCAGTCGCTATTTGCGGAACCGTCTCTTGTTGCGGTCACTGGACTAGAGACTGAACCGCAAGTCTGCCACATGACTGTCAATAACTTCCCTGTTAAGGCGTTGCTGGACTCAGGAAGCCTTGTCACCTTGGTGCATGCCAGCCTGGTGACTGGGGACTTTGTGCCAAAAAGACATATGAGTGTGGGTGTGCATACATGGCGATACAAAGGTTTACCCTATAGTACTGGCTAATGTCGGGACTGAACTAGGGGCTGTACAGTATGAAGTGGGTGTGGTTAAAAACCTTATGCATAATGTGATATTGGGGCGTGATTTTCCATTGTTCTGGGCTCTATGGGGAAAACAACAATCCCCTGAAAGGAGTAAGGATACCCCTAAGTCTATTGCATTACCCATGGTAAAAGATAAAAATGTACCGGATGAAAATGCTTTTCCTTTGCAGGTCCTGGCTGGTGGGGAAGAGGCTCCTCCCACTGACCAGAATGTTCCCGACTTAGAGGTGTCTAGGGATAATTTTGGTACTGCACAATTACAGGACCCCCACTCTCAAAAATGCGAGAGAGTAGGTCACTGTTATGAATGGGGTACCTCAGGAACCAGAAGCTGAGAAAAAGTTTCCACATTTTTCTGTGACTAATGATCTCTACTATAGAGTCACTAAGATTAATGATGAGGTTGTGGAACAGCTTCTGGTGCCTAAGTCGTACCGGCGTCAGGTACTCGACATGGCCCATAATCATGTCCTTGGGGGCCACTTGGGGACAGATAAAACGCAGGAGAGAGTCCTCCAGAGGTTTTATTGGCCTGCGATTTATGCTGACATAAAAAAATACTGTGAGTCGTGCCCCACTTGTCAGCTTAGCGCTCCAGTGTCGCATTTCCGCAGTCCTTTGGTTTCGCTCCCCATCATAGAGGTACCTTTTGACCGCATTGCAATGGACTTGGTGGGTCCCATTGTAAAGTCGGCAAGGGGACACCAGTACATTTTGGTGGTCTTAGACTACGCAACCCGTTATCCTGAGGCTGTACCCCTAAGAAACACTGCGTCTAAAACAATTGCCCGTGAGTTGTTTTATATGTTTTCCAGAGTGGGGATCCCCAAAGAAATCTTGACCGACCAAGGTACTCCGTTTATGTCAAGGTAATGAAGGACCTGTGCAAACTGTTTAAAATCTCACACCTTCGTACCTCTGTATATCACCCACAGACGACGGGTTAGTGGAGAGGTTTAATAAAACCCTGAAACATATGTTAAAGAAAGTAGTGGAAAAAGATGGTCGGGATTGGGATCACTTACTACCTTACCTAATGTTTGCTATTAGGGAAGTGCCCCAATCATCCACAGGGTTCTCTCCCTTCGAATTAGTCTATGGTCGTCACCCTAGGGGTTTGTTGGATATAGCGAAAGAGACATGGGAAAGTGAGTCCACCCCATACAAGAGTGTTATAGAGCATGTAGCACAAATGCAGGACCGTATAGCCACTGTAATGCCCCTAGTAAGGGAACACCTCCAGAGGGCGCAAGAGGGCCAAAGTAGAATTTACAATCGTTCTGCGAGAATCAGGACATTTAGCCCTGGTGACCGGGTACTCATACTTGTTCCCACAGTAGAAAGCAAATTCTTAGCAAAGTGGCAGGGTCCCTATGAAATTGTAGAGAAGATCAGTGAGGTCAACTACAAGGTACACCAACAAGGTACCACCAAACTTGGAAGCCTTTCCAAGTTTATCACATAAACTTGATCAAGCCCTGGAAAGACAGGGAATCCTTGGTGGCGACAAAGCCTGTTGGTCATCTGTCCCCACCAATCGCTCCGGTCAGGATTGGTGACACCCTGTCAGTATCCCAGAAGCAGGAAGCTAAGGAATTCCTGCAGAAAAATAAAGACAAGTTTTCTGACCTCCCAGGGCGTACGCATCTCATTAGTCATCATATTGAAACTGAGCCTAGAAGCAGAGTAAACCTTAAGCCCTTATAGGATACCAGAAGCACGGAGGGAGGCGGGTATCATCTGAGGTAAACGTATGCTTGACCTAAAAGTCATTGAGGTGTCCCAGAGCGAGTGGGCCAGCCCGATTGTGTTAATCCCAAAGCCCAATGGAACTTGGAGGTCTGTAATGATTTTAGAAAGTTTTAATGAGATCTCCATTCGATGCCTACCCCATGCCCAGGGTAGATGAGTTGATCGAAAGGATTGGTAATGCTAGGTACATAACTACCCTCGATCTCACTAAGGGCTACTGGCCAGATCCCCCTCACTCCTAAGGCTAGAGAGAAGACCGCATTCTCCACCCCTGATGGCTCTTCCAATATGTAGTGATGCCATCGGGTTACATGGAGCCCCTGCCACTTTTCAGAGGTGATGGACTTGATCCTGCGACCACATCGGGACTACTCTGCTGCCTACCTCGATGATGTGGTCATTTTAGCCCTGATTGGGAAAGTCACCTCTGTAAGGTCCAGGCGGTGTTAGATGCCATAAGTGAGCGGGGTTAACCATCAATGCAGAGAAGTGTGCACTAGCTTTAGAGGAGGCCAAATACCTGGGATACATTATTGTTAGGGGGGTTAGTGAAACCACAACTGAAATAAAATTGAGGCAATACAGAATTGGCCCAAACCGTCACAACGAAACAGTCAGAGTTTCCTGGGTATTACGGGCTTTACCGTAGGTTTTGTGCCAAACTTTGCCACAGTTGCAGCCCCGCTAACTGACCTGACAAAGGGTGCGAAGTCCGCAATGGTGACATGGACTCCAGAGGCCGAGAGAAGGCTTTTCAAGCCTTAAATCTGCTTGTTTCAACAACCTGTACTAGCTAACCCCTGACTTTAGGCAAGAATTTCTGGTCCAGACAGATGCCTCCAACACAGGGTAGTTGCCGTCCTCTCACAGTCGTGAAATGGCGAGGAGCACCCAGTGATGTACTTAAGCAGGAAGTATCCCCAGCCGAGAAAAACTACAACCATTGTTGAGCGAGAGTGTCTGGCAGTGAAATGGGCCCTAGAGTCCCTGAGGTACTACCTGCTAGGCAGAAAATTTAAGCTAGTGACCGACCAATGCCCCCCTAACATGGATGAAGGTTAACAAGGAGAAAAATGGGAGGTAACTAGATGGTTTCTGTCCCCCTCCAAAACTTTAATTTCACGGTGGAACACAGGAAGGCCAGGAAAGTTACAGGCAATGCTGATGCCCTATCAAGGGGACACTGTCTGTGGGCAGAACTCCCCTCCGGTCTGAAAAAGAGGGGGGGGATATGTAGACATGTCATGGAGAAGTATTTGATGGGAGGTACATCTCACCCAGGCTAAGGGCTATGGTGAGATGGTGAATCCAGGTGAGATCTGTCACTCAGCAGTGTTAATGCCTGAGGGTTTTTTCCCAGTTCCGGGCCTGGATTTAACTGGAATGTTGGGTAGTTGGTAGTGGACCTGCCATTCCCCTCCCCCGGTCCAGTGCGGGTGTTACAGGGCAGTTGTGCCTTGTTAGCCTGCTGCAGGGTAAAAAGCTCCACAGAGCTAGAGGAGATGCTCTCAGCCAGGGTGAACAGCTTGCATGCTGTGTTTCCTGGGAGCAAGGATTATATGCACACTGCTGGGCCTATTCACACTCCACGATACCGCCTATGGAAGTGCAGATAGTGGACCTGTGTTTAGTAAGTGCCCAGACGGCAAGACCTTTTTGTTTTTTTTATTATCAATGCACGGTGTTGCTGTATTATGTTGCGGACCGTTTATTGCTACAAATAAACACAAACTGTTTTTAAGTCCAATTTGCTGCCTGAACGTGTCCTAACACACCATCCCCCGGGAAGATCCCTACAATAGGACATACAAGCACATCCCCCCCACCCAAAAACATTATAAAAGTTCGGGGGTATGTAGCTTCAGCCAGCCTCAGCTGGGACCATGGATGGAAGGTGCCCAGCACCCTGGTGGTCTCGAGGAAATGGCGTATATTAGACCATAATATACAAAGGGGCTCCCCATTTCATTGTGGATAAACACTATGCATCTGTACCATCTGTAACTACAGCTAAGTATTGTTTCTTTATATTAAATACCTTATTTT
>NW_027208964.1:0-39065 GCF_027789765.1 Dendropsophus ebraccatus
ATACCGCAGTACTGGAAGATTGAGAATTTTTACAGAAGTTAAATTACAAATCTCTGGTACTTGCTGGGACCAGTTGATTCGAAGGAATTTTTTTGTGAACTACCCCTTTAATCCTGTAGCACAACATTGGATGAGTTAAAGGGTCTGTCTTTTGAAGATAATGAAGCTGGCTGACAAATTAGGTGACTATTGTTGATCCAGCCTCTGATCCACTGATACTGCTTTATAGAGGGGTGCCACAAGCAGGGACTTCATTCTAAAAGCTTCATGTTAGAGTTGGTTCCCTGTGTGTGAATTCGGCTGGAAGAACCAGCCGACGCACGATCCCTTTGACCTGATTCACACACTTCATACTATGCTGACAGGGAGCTGACATCCGGCTTCATGCTTCTCCTGACTCCTCTCTGGTGCTCGTGGGGTTAAGCCTTCAGTTGTTGCTTCTCCTGAGGCTTGCTCCTGTCTGAGTACAGGGAGGGCTCCCTGGCTGCTATTGGTATCTCCCTGCTGCTGTCAGACTCCTTGCTCCTATCAGGGGCTGGGGCGGGAGCTCTGGTAGCATTTAAGCTGGTGATTTACACCCTGTAGTTGCCAGTGTATGTTTGGTCTCCAGCTACACCAGCGTTCTATTGTGTTGCCTGTATTTGTGAGTTGGACTCGGACTTAGACTTTGCATCTGCCTTTTGCTTTTGTACTGTAATACCTCCTGTGCTCGACCTTGGACTGGACTCTGTTAACCCATTGCTTGCCGATTTGGATTTTGACGTTACCTCCTGTTGCCGACTCGGACTGCCTGACCTGTTTGTATATACCTGTCTGTGTGTTCTGTTTACTTCCCCGTATCCCTAGTTAGGCTAGGGACTGTCGCCCAGTTGCTGCCCTAGGGTTTAGCCTAGGGGGGCAAGCAGGTAGGGACAGGGGCTGCGGGGCAAGAGAAGGGATTGCCATCTTAATGGACCCCAGGGCTCCCTGACACTTCACGTATCCTAATAGGGCATACAGAAATGTTTGTCTTATTCAGATATCCCCTTTAACTCAAAGAAGTCTGGACATGTATAGTTTGGTAATCTGGTATGTTTTTGACACATTAAATGACCTAGTACTATTATCATGGATGGTATATAGAGATGAGCGGAACTTTCGGACTTTCGGTCCAAAAGCCGCTCACTCCAGTGCAATGCCTGCAATCCCGGTGCATAGTTGCGCTCCTGGGAATCTGCGGCCCGGATCACAAGGGAATTCAGATACATTCCCTGGAAATCCCTGGAAGATCCTGCCCGCAGATTCCCGGGAGCGCAACTATGCACCCGGGATCGCAGGCATAGTAATCGAGCGAAGATGCAGTCGGACCAAAAGTCCGACGGTTCGCTCATCCCTATGGTATATGGAGGGGCCACATTAAGCTGAACTTTGTCTGCTTGAATCTAAGCGGGAGGTAAAGATTCTTCCTGGAAAGTTTGAGAAAGGGGATTATAAAAACCAAGAGCACCAATCACAGAGGGGGCTTTCTGGAACTTCCTGGTCTGTGCGGAACATGGCTGTTGCCTAGTAAGTGAATTATTTGATTAGGTGTCCTGAACTCTCTTAAATCTTGCAGCTATTCAGGTATAGTTGAAACCCCCTCCACAACCTTAGTCATTTGTTATATCTGTGACAAATTCCCTTTCAGGACGTTAGCATTCCAATAAGCCTTTAAGATGGAAGTGGAAGCATGAATGACCAACCACCTATTCTTTAAAGTGTACCTGTCATCATGAAAAACTTTTGACATGTCAAAGAGACATGTCAAAAGTTTTTAGCGATCGGGGTCTAAGTGTTCGGACCCTGACTGATCTGCTTGGGGTCTCCTCCCTGCTCTATGTCAGTAAAATCGGGGTTCCATAGACTTACATAGACTATCAGTCAGAGCCCAACTGATCACATGACACTGCGCCAGGAGTGCAGTCTTCTTCCGGCTCGTTCTCACAATCAGTAAAGCTCAGAAAACTCAGACCAGGACCGATCAAAACTTTTTCCATGTCTAACATGTCAAAAGTTTTTCTATGATGACAGTGACACTTTAAAATCTTTTTTTTCTTTAGACACACAAAAAAAAAAAAAACAGAAAGTGCAACAGCAATCTACAGGGGCAAGGGCTTACCGTACATACTCCTCCTGGCATACACACGATAAAAACCTGCTCTATAGATATTAGAAAATGAGGATCTTAGCAAATTATTTGATCAAACAGAGTGTACCATGTCACCACATTAAGGCGTCCTCTCAGACATGGGGGAAGATTTATCAAACTGATGTAAAGTAGAATTGTCTTAGTTGCCCCTAGCAACCAATCAGATTCCACCTTTCATTCCTCAGATTTTTGAAAAAATGAAAGGTAGAATTTGACTGGTTGCTAGGGGCAACTAAGACAATTCTACTTTACACCCAGTTTGATAAATCTCCCCATGGTCTCTACTCTAGCATTCTCACACTAGCAATGGCCTCTCCTGGCTAAACAATGCTTTAACTGGGAAGATAGGAGCCAAATCTCTATATATAGCACTTACAAAACATGAGTGGAGTACAAGCCAACAAGAGGTAGCCATAGCCCTTTTTTTTGTGCGATGAGGAAAAACAGGGATCTACCTTCTATAAACCAGTGGGCTACCACCCAATGTTCATTTACACACCTATCCTATAATTTTCAATGTATTTTTGGAATATCACAAAGGAGACACAAGGGATCATAAAACTATTGTTTTTAAAAAAAAAAAAAAAAAAAAAAAAAATACTTGCTAATCCTACAATCCTGTCGTACGGCATGCTAGCCAATACAACACACTTCATATCTTTTACAGGTTAATAAAACATAATAAACATATGGACAAAGTTGGAGGACATTTCTTATAACAAAAAAGGACAAAGTTTTCCTATTAGTTTTTAAATTCTCTGCTACCAGCATGTAATTGGCATATAATAAATGAGCTATTAGCTGTTAATTCATTAGATGCTAGCTGTTACTAGAATGCAAACTAATATTTATGCAATTTAATAGCTTGCCCTACCTAACATTAAATGCCTCTGGTTGCATATAATTGGAATTGATGAAGTTGGTTAGGTCAATTAGATGGTGACAATTTTACTTGATTGCTAAATAACATAGGCTTTTTTCAGTCTAGCTTGTACTGCCATAGCGCTGGTCTTTGACTATTGGGAAATGAAAAATGTAAATGATTAGGTGTCCAATTAACTCTTTTTAGTACCAGGGACTCTCAAGGAAACGATATTAAAGGCTGGCAAGACAGGTGCAGTGTACACCTAGATACACACATCAATCTCAATATCCCGATTACAGGCAGGCCAAAGAGCTATGGGAAGAAATGTTAATTTATCTTCTTATTTCCTGCAGCTGCCAGCTATGGATTGAAGGTTAAGTTAGCTCAACGTCTTTGACTTAACAAAACTGTCCGCTAATAAGAATGGGAAGCGCATCCTGAAATGTATTACCTGACAAGTGCCAGATGACTTTGAACAAAAGAAAATTTAAGAGGACGACTAATGTAATAACATGTACAAGAAAACATTGCTAACTGGTAACCATTAGTAATATGTAACTATGGACTATTGGTTTGGTTTTTAAAAGGGGTTGTGTGATTTCTTCCAAAACATCACTGCAACACCACAGCAAGAGTGCCGCAGAACCTCATGGATGAGAGTGACAGTGCTAGGCCACACTACACACTGTTTTTGACCATTATTTTCAGCAGTAAAAAGTAAAAGTAAGAAGTTAAAAAAAGGCTGATTTTTTATGCAAAATCAGGTAAAAAAAAAAATTAACTTTCTAATAGTTGGAAATACTGGGCACAACATGGTCTGTCTGTTAGTCATTTATTGTCGAATCCTATGGGGACACAGTGCCCACTGTGCACACAATGTATCGCACAACGGATGCTGTTCCCGACGGCCATGGAAATAATTCACTTGGCTGTTGTTCACAGTCCATTCACGCAATGTATGTATGTATTCTTACAGCCTAAGGCTATGTTCACACTATGTATGTGTGCGGCTGTATTTTTTATGCGGCTGGAAATGTGCGGCTGAAACTACGGCCGTGGGAAAAAATAGACATGCGGCTGAAAACATACGGTCATTACTTGGAAATCTGGTTCAACTAAAAATAACAAATAAAATCTTAAGAAAGTGATGCAAACACCTCTGGATGCATCTGGGAAAGCAGGGAAACAGTTTACATGAATTGCTATTACCGGGGTTTGTGATCCTCTGCAGTATGCCGATGCCGATGCCTCTCATGGTTAATATATTGAATAATAAAACACATTTTCGTTGTAATAAAGTCCCTTTCGTTGTTCAATAATTTAATTCTAACGAATCCATCATTGTGCAATTAAATATACTGTCAAAAATAAAATATATATAAATAAATGTATATTTATATATATATTTATTTTTTTGACAGTATATTTAATTGCACAATAATGGATTTGTTAGAATTAAATTATTGAACAACGAAACTGATTTTATTTCAACGAAAATGTGTTTTATTAATTAAATATTAATTAGTACAGGAAGCTCAGTACAGTTAATTCATATTGCCGGCAATAGAGCTTTCTGTACTAATCATCACTTTACTTTAATTAAAACATCAAATGTTTCTTCTAATTATGTTATCACAATAGCATTATTAGAAGAAACATTTAGAATTATATGTGCGCTCAGCTGATTGGCTGACCTGCTCAGCGCACATATAATGATCGCGTCCGCAGTACAGTGACTCATTGTGCTGCGGACCAGCGAAGAGGACACATCGGGGTGAGTATAGAGCTCTCCCCACCCACTCCCCAGCACGCACCCCTCCCAGCAAGGAAGGGGGGTCACTTTACCCTTTCTTGCTGGGATGGGTGCAGTCTGACATCAGTCTGGCCCCCAAGGGGTTAAGGGGGATGCAATACATCCTCCCTTAACCCGTTGGGGGCCAGACTGTAAGCAGCGATCTGTAAGATGCTGCATACTGTAAGGAGCACAACACCGCTCACAATGATGGGTGTTGTGCTCCTGTTTGTGTGTGTTTTTGTGTCCTTTCTCCCTTTTTGTTTTTTCAGTTATCGGTATCCTGTGGATTACGTCGTATTCGCTGGACTACGTCGATGACCAGCGGTTGTTTTTTTTTTTTTTTTAATAAAATGGTCAATGAGGTGGGTGTGGGGGTGTTTTTATTTGAATAAAAAATGTTTTAACTTGTGTCTTGTCTTTATTTCTTTACTTTATAGACTTAGTAGTGGAAGCCGTCTAATAGACGGAATCCATTACTAAGTTGGGGCCTAGTGTTAGCGGTATAAAATGGCTAACACTAACCCCCCATTATTACCCAGTACCAATGCCACCAGGGGTATGGGAAGAGCCGGGTTGCCAGTGGTCCCGGAGCGTCAAAATTGGACGCTCCTGGACCGGGCGGCGGCAGGCTGGTAAGATTTAGGCTGGGGAGGGCCTAAACCAATGGCCTCTTCCCACCCTGGTGTTACCAGGCTGCTGTCGTTTGGTTTTTTAACCCGGCTGGTTATTAAAAATAGGGGGGCCCTATGCGGTTTTTTTTTTTTTTTTAAATAAATAAATAATTTAAAAAAATGCTGTGTCATCTGGGTGAAAATGTCAAACAGTGGCCATGTTTTGACACAGCAAACAACAGCAGTTGTTGTTACATTGTATGAACATACAGGTGTAAAAGTTGCAAAAATATTTTATGTCACAATGGCCTTACTATGCATTTAAACTCCATAGCCCATAGTGAGCAGCATATGAAATTGCCGGGGGTCCCATATACAGTACTTGCATTGGAAATGAGCCCCAGATACCCCCTACTTTGGCATCTGATTTTGCACTCCAGGATACGAAATCTTCTGTTTGTTTGCCCATTTGCGTTCTATTACCCTTAGGTCTACCCCCTTATCCCTTTATGCTCTGGCAAAACATGAAATATAAATAGAACCAACAAAGGTCCTTCTCTTCAATGGCCCTATAGCAGCAGCATGATCTGTCCTATTTATGGTATCTATGCTACCTTTAAGGGTTAATAGAATTCAGCAAGCAATGACCCTGCTACTAATGGACCTCATAAACAGGAGTAATTCCATTCATTGAATGGTATTCAATCTATACACCCTTCATCCATCAAAACCACTTCCTAATGCAAGAACCAACAGTGCTCTCTTCTGCCAGCAATCATGCCCATAAGGGTTTTCATCCCTTGTGTTAGATGGCACTGGTCTCCAGATAATGAAACACTGGTGGCGTGGATTCTGTGTAGCTCTTCTAATATGTGGCATCGCATCCCAAGGACACCTTGAGACCAGGACACTTGGTGATTTCTTACTTTGCTAATTGAAACAGACAGTAATGATCACAGAGACGCAGTTACAATGCAAATGGGCCATCAAGTCACTGCAGGACTCTCTGTGTCCGAATATTTTACTTGTATAGAGGAAGTTATGTTATCATTTAAAGAAAACATTGCAAAATAATAAATAATGATATCACTCATCATGGCTGACAAGTGTAAAGAGGAACATTGACATGGTTGAATAAATGTGACGCCACACAAAGTTAGGTCAGCGTCACACTGTGTTAACCTGGTATAACATAGGAATATGTCAGCACCCTGTCAAAAGGGATCATGGCATATATTGGTGCATACTGGCAGCAGTCACAATCAATTTAATGGCCTAAATGTAGTCAGCTAGTGACTATGGGCCATTTTCAGAGTTTTTTAATCCCCAAAATTAAAGAGATTGTCCAGGAAAAACTTTAAGCGACCCCTGTACCCACAATCTTCCCCCCAAAAACCCACTTGTACCCTCGGATAGCTGCTTTTAATTTTAGATCTGTCCTGGAGTCCGTCCATAAGGTAATGCAGTTCTAGAAAACAACTTGAAACTTGCAGCCCTGTTTCAAATTGGCGTGGCCTAGAGTGTCTGTGCCCTAGGCTTGCACCGCCTCTCCGGTCCCTCCTCTCCGCCCTCCTCATCATTAGGAATGCTCCACGTTGGATTCTCCTGATCATCACTTGTCTGAACATTGCACATAAAGTTCCAGCACATGGTGCAGTGTTTAGACGAGTGATGAATAGGAGAAATCCGGCCTGGAGCATTCTAATGATGAGGAGGGCGGGGAGGAGGGACGGATGGGCGGTGCAAGCCTAGGGCATAGACACACTAGGCCACGCCAATTTCACACAACGCTGGAAGTTTAAAAGCTGTTTTTTTAGGACAATAACTGCATCATCTGCGGTACGGACCCAGGACGATCGTGAATTAAAAGCAACTATCCAAAGGTAGAAGCGGTCATCGGGGGGGGGGGGGGGGGGGGTGTTTTTGGGGCGGATTGTGGGTACAGAGTCGGTTTTAAAGTTGGGATAAATATTTTCCACCCTTTACTACCTCAATGTGACTCCTGCTTTATGAGCATTATTTTATGACTGTTGAATAAAAAATAAAAATACCTATGCTACATGGGTATAATGCTGTCTATACTCTGACTTTAAAGCATTGATAAATACTGCATTGCATAAGGAGTTGCAGTAAAGATTCTGTGCATGGTTTGGAGGGATAGTGTTTTTCATGTTTCAGTCCTTATATCCAAGTGTCAATTGTGCAAGTTTGAAGATGTTCTTTGGTCCTACTGTATGGAATATGCTTCTCTCTCTCTATATTACTCTCTTACAATTTGAAGACATAAATATCACATTTAACCCCTTACTGCAAGTTTACGTCCATGCACATCTTGGGTTGGCGCCTGTTAGCACAACCCCTTGTACGTGTACATGGCGAAGTTAAATGGGTACCTCTGGTGAAAAGCTTTTTTTATTTCAAATCAACTGGTTTCAGAAAGTTATTAAGATTTTTAATTTACTATTATTTAAAAATCTCTTAGTACTCCAGTACTTGAAGTGGTGCATTCTTTCAGTCTGACACAGTGTTCTCTGCCACCACCTCTGTCCATGTCAGGAACTGTCCAGAGCGGTAAGCAAATCCCTATAGAAAACTCTATCTGCTCTGAACAGTTCCTGACATGGACAGAGGTGGTGGCAGCAGAGAGCACTGTGGTTCAGACTGGAAAGAATTGTACCACTTCCTGTAGGACATACAGCAGCTGAAAAGTACAGGAAGACTGTACCACTTTAAACTGTGACTGCGCAAAATCATGCATTGACAGTTGTGTATCCAGCCAAGGATGTATCATCACTTAGCTGGCCAATGATCACTGTGATTAGTCTGTCTTTACAGGTGGACCAGTCGCAGAGGAATGATCCCTGGTGCTAAATCCAGTTAAAATACAGTGTACAAGAAGGATTTTTTTTTAACATGGACCCTATTTATGAAAGATGCTTCTAAGTCTGGCATCTGTCATTGGGTATGCATCCCCACAGCCTACCTCTGATGAGAAATATGCATGGAATCAGCCTTCTGTATACACAACGTTTATGTATCCTGCATCCTATTAATACAATTAACAGTACCTGTTCTTTGGGTTGTTATGGTCCACAATATATTTAGCATGACATGAAAATATATTAAACATATGGCACATGCTTTACAAACCCTTCCTGAAAAAAAAATACACTACCCTATGTTCTAAAATAGGATATAGACTCTACACTGTATTTCATAAATGCATGAACCCAGACTGACTAATGTCATGTGTGTCAATACTGATATGATGGCATCATGTAGCTCATCATGATAAGGTTGTAACATGTCTGAGCAATGTCATGTACTAGCCCCAGGCTCATTGCTTACTCGTACTATCCTAGGGTAACATAATTTTCTTTGCAAACACACCAATCAATCATGGCAGGATTATAGACATGGGGAGCATAAACTGACACATCAGCTATTCCTTAAAGAGAATATCTGACAGATAAATGGCAAAATAGATTACCAAGCACTGACATATTCCAGCATCCTGTACAAGTAATGCATAGTGTGGGGAAGGAAAGGAGCATTGTAAACCCTGCAGATTATAAGCATACACATTAGATTAAGCTGATCTCAATCTTATATTGACAGCCATTCATTATTTCAAGCAAGAAATTATTGCTTTGGAATAACTACAAGAATAAATGTGTATATTCTAATAGATGTCGAACAGGAAAGAGATGCCTAGAATCGGATTACAATGATACTGGTATCAATCCTATTATCTTATTAGTGTAATTAGTATGAAGGCTTGTAAAACAGATAGGCCATTAATATAAATATGGGGGTGGGGAGGGGGAGCGAACCCCGGCACAATTGCCAATCAATGTCAGAAAGAGCCCATAGTAATCACAATATTAGTAGCCAGTGATGCAAGGTACCACTGCATTGTCCCATTGAACAAGGTCAACACTGTGTGGAACCATCTCTATTACGGTATACAAGAATTGTAAACATTCTAAGAGACTGAAACTCTTGCACGTATGTCGTGGCCTAAATGATGAGCAGGGGTGCTGGGAGACAGACACTTATACACAGATAGGGTATGTTCACACTGAGTAAAATTTGCATGCAACCGCTCGCGGCACTCTCCACGCAAATAATTGACATGTCAATTCTTTGAGCGGAGAGCGATGCACGCGGAGGCGCATGAGCCCTCCCATAGCGATTCTGTGGGTCACTGAGGCAGGCGGGATTCTGCGGCAGAGAGCTCCACCACAGAATTCCGCCGATTTTAGTCAGTGTGAAAGTACCCATACCTGTCAAAACTAAATAGGACCTCCCAATTCACCACATAGGCTAGATTAAGTGTTAATTTACATAATAAATGACCACATTATCCTAGAACTTCTTCCACAATGTTATTTATCTATCTGTTCCTCTATTTTTATGAACACGCTGCAGAAATGGTTTGGCATGACCAATTGTTCCTGTGTTCTCTATGGGGGTAGAGGAATAAGCCACTGCCAGACTTCTATGTCAGCGACTTATTTCTCCAAGCTTTTTACCCCTATCTCCATTAACGTGATCTTTCAGTGAAGTCTTGGGAAACCTCCATACATTTTTATACCGATGGCTGGACTCACCGTGAGCCACAGGGTTCAGCCAACATAAGTATAAAATGTATAACTTATCTCAACTTCAGGAGTACACAGTGATGTAGCTACCATAGGGGCAGGATAGGTAGTTGCTATGGGGCCATGCAGGAGGGGGCCACGGGGGAGAAGGTAAGAGCATGTGTCCTTTCTGCTTAACCCCTTATGTCACTGCAGTGTGTAATGTGATCCAATGTCTTACTTATATGCTGCAACACAAAAGGGTTAACAAGCAGAAGACAGAGATCTCTGCTTCACTGCTCTGATAACCATGACCTCTGTTCTACAGTGGCAATCAAGAAGGCAAATGTGCAGAGCCTCAGTGAAGAGGTCAGGGGTTATCAATGCATGAGCAGTAAAGCAGATATCTCTGAACATGGGTCACTTACACACTGCAGTACATAAGGGGCTAAGCAGAAGGTAATTCTGCTCTCTGCACGTATTTTATTTAACCATAAGGGCTTCCTAATGGGCCGCTATAGGTTAAAAACAGTGGACTGTCATAGCATGCAGTCATTGGCTCTCTGCTTTGCCTAGTCACTCTCGTGGCTGCAGCCAGGATTCTGCCTCTGGCCACTAAGAGATTTTATTTTTTTGGCCACATCACAGAGCATACACTGTGTATATATATATACTATATATATATATATATATATATATATAGTGCTTTGTGTTGTGCGTAGGGGAGGGGGGGCCCCTTAAAACTTTTTGCTATAGGGCCCTGTGAATCCTAGCTACACCCCTGGGAGTACAGTATGCAATGTTAACGTGCCAGAGAATCAGGATGGGGTTGGCTACATCTATATGTTCGCTAGCAGTGCCTCATCCTGGTGTACTTGCCTACATTCCAAAAACTTCTGTGTCCTGAACCCCAATGAAATTCTAACTAGAATCCGACAGATATGCTGTTATAGTAACAGAATATGTAAGTACATGGTTAGATCCTATAGAAAGCAATACAAGACTCATATCAGCTGCAGAACAGCTGGCAAATAATTTTAGAATCTAGACATTCAAGGGTAAAACCTTTCCAGTCTTTTAGTGTCACTTGGATGATAACAAAATTCCCTCTAGTTTAGCTGTCTTTACAATAAAGCCACCTCTGTCAGATATGATCCAAATAGGTTCCTCCTTCTCTGGATGCCAGAGAAAAGTAGAAGAAAAAAAGCGAAAACTCAGAACAAAAGAAACCCAAACTGCAATGTAAAAATGGAAATCATTGTCTCCTCTTGACAATCATAGATAAGCTTTGCATAAAAAAGGGCCCACGGTGACGAGAAGAACATTCATATCATTTACAATAAAAGAATATTTAATTACAAAGAAAATAATTATGCCTTCTATTGGGGTGAATATTTTTTTTCCATTGCAATTATGCTGACAAAGCCTTTTGCCAAGTGGTAATTTTGTACAAATACTAAATGACAGTGTGCGACATTATACAAAATGGCCTTTACACATTCAGCTTTATACTGAGAGCACATTCCACCTGCAAAGATCTTTGAGGTCTTGATATGGTGGCTCTTACATTTAGCTGGGTATTTAAGCTTGATATATTAATTTGCACAGAGATAAAATATAAATGCAGAACTGGAGTCGTTATATAATACAATATGGGAGTTAGGCAGATCCAGATTTAACCTATTCATTTGCCACAAGTAGCTATTTCACAGACATAGACATGAATGAATAGCAGAAATAACTTGTCTTTTATTAGGTGGAAGGAGCCACTTCTGCGACAGTCCAGGAATTATGTCGAAAGTACAAGGAAGATCATAAGATTTAAATGTAAAGAGACTACGACAATGGTAGAATGACATTCGCTTTACGCTAGAATAATGTCTTCTCTTAATATTTCTAGACTGCATACAAATTATGCTTCTAGTATAAGAGTCTGAAGCAAAATAGGATTTATTTATCCTCAGGCACCATAGAGGGTAAGGAGCCTTCTCTTTCTCTAACAAGGACTTACCTCTGAGGTACTGAGAGAATGAATGGAGTGACCAACAATGCTGTACATAATAAAGTTGAGGTCTCAGACCATCTCTAACACATAATCTGCCCTTAGAAGTAAACTGAGTGATGTTATGAACCCCAGATCTGCAAACTCCTTTATATCTATGGGGCCAAGATTGGTTCATGTCTGCCATGACCAACCATTGGCTATATGCTGTACTCCTATATTACATCTGTTATACATTTTTGTGGTTCCCTATCTTCCACTAACTAGAAATTATCACAGCCTATAATTAACTCAAAGTGATTGACTATGAACAGTACTTGCAGCTCTCTCTATTCCATATGCAGTTGGGGGCTGTGTTCACACTACGTATATTTCAGTCAGTATTGCAACCAAAACCAGGAGTGGATTAAAAACACAGAAAGGATCTGTTCACACAATGGTGAAATTGAGTGGATGGCCGCCATATAACAGTAAATAACTGCCATTATTTCAATATAACAGCCGTTGTTCTAAAATAACAGCAAATATTTGCCATTAAATGGCGGCCATCCACTCAATTTCAACATTGTGTGAACAGATCCTTTCTGTGTTTTTAATCCACTCCTGGTTTAATCCACTCCCTCTTTTCTAAAATGGTGTCAATAGTTTTGACTGGAAATTTAGTGCTGCATACTCTCAATGACCTCTTTAATACAGATACTGTATATGAATAGCATTATATTCACTGATTTGTGTTGATTTTGCTATCATTTAAAAAAGAAACGTAACAAGTTCTCTGTATCTTTAAATCTTAGGCAGAAATACCAATGTACAGAGACACCTAATACAACTAATCCTTAGCCATGAGATGCGTAAAGGCAAAAAGAAAATGAAGTTGCCCCTTGCAGACAATCCAATTCACTCGTGAATCCTCTGTAAATGTTTAGAGGATGGGGCTGACTGCATTAACCTACCATGGTAGCTCTTGTAATTTGGCCTGGATATTGTACTTTCCTCTGGGGCTCAGGCGGAAGCCGCTTTCACCAGTCCTGACCTTTTGAAATTGCATTTGTTAGGAAATCAACTGTTTCTTGAAAGTGATCTGGATTTAAATTGGTAAAAAACTATTTGATGTAAAGCAACATAATACATTTGTGACCAGTGCCCGCTGCATTACACTGCAGTGCAGTATAGTAACGGGATATATTACCTAGGTGATTTCACACATGAATTTATCTAGAATAAATCATAGGTTTAAGTAATCATTAACATTTGCCATTTTATAATATATTTTATCTTTTCTAATAAAGTTGGAACATCAAGTGGTAACCTCCTTACTAGATATCTAGAATATCAACTATGTCAACTATGTAACCAGTCAGAATACACACCATTACCAACTACCCTCGGATATCTACTATTCACCAGCCATTACCTTCTTCTATCAACTTTTTATGAGGAACTGGATCATAGGCTGTCAAATCAATGGTTGAAACTAACTTGATGCTTATAGATATTTTTCCAGGAGGAAGAACAACATGTCTTTGAGGAACAGCCAGATGTTATAACCATCCAAGACGTTGAAGAAATAGCTCCGATTATGTATGCGTATTTCTTTGCCTAAGACGATTAAGAGGAATCCACAAGCTTGAAGCCAATGAACAAAGAAAAAGTGATCCCACCCCCATACTTTCCATATTAGACAGTAATAGACTAGAATTTGACTTTGACCTTCATGTCAGTTTTCTTCAGCCGCTATTCATTGAATAGCGGCCGCGGAAAACCCTGTCAGTGCACACTATGGAGCGAGCAGCTCCGGCCACACATCCCATAATGTGCATTGGGGAGTTCAGATGCGGGCGCGCACAGATGCACCCGCATCCGAACTCTGCAATGCTAAAGATCAAGATGTTTTCTGAGACCGGATGGGTCACAGAACGGCCGATCTTATACAGCGTTTCACCATAGCCTTAAGGTGCATACATGTCAAATGTATCCATCTAGCATGTTGGTAGTAAGCCTGTTGGCATATGTCAAGTTAGTGTACTTCAAAAATAAAAAACTTGCCAGTGGCAGCATGTCAGGAGCACCAACAGCCATCCTGTGTAATACGTGCAAAAGGCACAGAGTTTTGCTGGTTTCTATATGCAGTGTAAATTATCAATTATCAATTTATTTGGGATAGATAATTTGGGATAAATTATTTGGAACACAGTTTTACACTGTTGGTGAAATTTTTTGGATTAATAAATAAAAGGTATACTTCACTATACACTGGAATACACTTGCCATGACTGTATTTAAATGTATAGCCAGTTACACTACATAAGCCCTCAACCAGTAATAGTAGCTCTAAACCAGTAATAGTGATCCCTTTGTGCCCCAAGACTGTTAAACTTTCCCCACATAGTAGATATCATTTTTATAGTGCCCCCATACTATAGTTATAGTAAAGTACTTTAGCACTATGTAGTATCCTACTTTTAAAGCCACATGATAGCTAGCCTCCAATAGACCCCCAATGAATGGTTAGTCACCCTAATATTTCCTATACACAGTAACTTTTACCCAATGATAGTGCCTCATGTGTACAACTTTTAATAAAGAAGCTTTTCAAAGACAGGTATTTTCTTCAATCAAGGGGAGTGGCTATGAGGGCCACTTGCGCCCCTTCGTACGCAAATCTATTTCTAGGTTTCTGGGAAAAGGAGAGAGTACTCACTTATGACACTTTGGAAGACGGACAAGTGGTTTCGTGGACGCGATTCATAGACGATGTTCTATTCATTTGGCAAGGTACGGAAAAATCTTTGGAAATATTCCTGAGGGATCTAAATGACAATGATTTAAATATTAAATTGTTACATGTCATCAATAGAAAGGAGATGGAATTCTTAGACTTAAAGATTTTTTCTGATGACAATGGTGGTCTTTATACAACTGTGTTTCGTAAACACACTAGTGTGAACTCTCTTCTTCATGCAGGATCGTCTCATCCAACACATACGATAAAAGCCATTCCAACGGGGCAATTCCTGCGAACACGGCGAATTTGTGATCAGGAAATGGAATTTGAACGACAGTCATGTAAATTACAACAAAGGTTTTTAAGGTGTGGATATAAACCACGGGATATTGCCAGAGGATATGTGAGGGCTAAAACAGAGGAGAGAAAAGAATTATTGATACCCAGAAATAGAAAACAACAGGATGAACAAATAAGATTGATTACAAACTACAGTACAAGATGGAATGAAATGACCAACATTGTTCAGAAATATTGGCCTATACTCCATCAAGATAATGATTTGAAGAAAATACTACCGGATTGTCCACAGATAACAGCAAGGAGGAGTACAACATTGAAGGACATGCTTGTCAAAAGCCATTATGTAGCCCCAAGATCAAATTTTATTTTTTCATCAAAGGGCCCAAAGTGGGGCTCTAGAGCCTGTGGTGCTTGCTCCGTATGTAATCAAATGATGAAAACAGAAACGTTCTATAATTCAAAGGGTGATGTTGAATATCGCATTGTACACTACATAAACTGCAAATCCACAGCAGTGGTATACTACGCCACATGTCCATGTGGTTTAATCTATGTGGGACTTACAAGTAGAGAACTGCGGACAAGAGTAATGGAACATAACAGGGACATCAGAGCAGCGCAGAGAATAGATCTGACAGATGAAGATGGAATGAGGAGTCTCAAACCGATTCCACGACACTTCTGGGTAGCCCATCCAGGGCAGTGGGAAAAATTGAAATTCAGAGGAATTGATCAAGTTCATCTTGGAATGAGGGGAGGAGACATACGGAGGAAATTGGCACAGTTGGAATGTAAGTGGATCTGCAAATTGAAGACAATGTCTCCACAGGGATTAAATGAAAAGTTGAGTTTTTCTAGTTTTCTGTAGTGATATTTACTTGGGGTCTTTAAGATAGAGTATAATTAATTTTGGGGGGTAAGTGTCTTATTTTACATATTTTTATTAGGATGTTAATTTTCTTATGGGAGGAGATGGTGTGGTGGTCATTGGGATTGCGGATATGAAGACTTGCCATATTGAATTATATATTAATTACATTTATGTTTGTTTGATAGGAGTAGAGATGTCATCATCGGCCATTTTGGATCTAACTGTATGCGAAATTTTTGGATCGTTTTTGTCTGCGGAAGAATAAGCTATGAACGAGTTGATATTTAGTAATTCACAATATAATCTTTTGATTAATTCTTATATTTTGTTTTTTTTAATTTTTCAATATGCTTTTTTCATTTGAGAGTTTTTTGTTGAATTAGTTATGATTATTAATTCATTTTTTTGCAGTGCATGTATATTTTTCATGCACATTTTTCGCATACACAATCTTCACATTAATGCATATATAGCTTTATTAATATAAATTTATGTTATCAATTGATAGCATCATATTAATTTATTAATTCACTCACAACACTTAGCACTTTATTAGTTCCACAATTTTACACTATTTTTTTAAGCTGATTAATCATCATGCACATACACACATTATTATATTTTTTATATATTTTTTCCTTGTCATCAATAATCATATGCACACATCACAATTTGTCACTCTTAGCGTGGTCACAACAAATCTTTTTATTCAATAGCACTGCACTTGTCACTTTATTAGATTAGGTTGTCAGTATTTGCACATTTAGGGTCTTATTGTTTACTTGGTTTTCACTTTACATAATTACTCACCTATTCACTCAACTGCGGGCATTAGCTTTTCATGGATATGGGCTATTTTCCCACTTCCAAGATGGCCGTCGGGTGTTGCGCGTTGGCGTGCGCATGCATCGGCGGACGCCGTGTTCCTGACACTCCCACCCCAAGTGACGGCGCTATGACGCCTGATCTGTGGGTGGTGACTGGAAGAAACATGGCGTCCGGGCGGCTCACCATGCGCTCATGGACGCGCCGGTAAGTTGACACCGGATACTTTGCATAATTGGCCACCAGATGATTTCCTACTTATAAGGCACCATACACTCCTCCAATCCATCGCTCCTGGTAAAAGCAGCGGCGAAACGCGTTGGGGTGTGGAGTGGAGGAGTCGGGACATTCAGACCGGGTGAGTGATTGATCCCTGCAGTTGCTCTGATTATTATTTCAGGGGAACATTTACCCCGCAGTGTGGTATAGGCACATGTACATAGGGACACAGGGGCACATGTATGAACACATCCTGACAGTAATGTGATACACAGAGTTGTAACTAGGACGTATGTGCAATAATTGTGTGCTGCTGTATACTTATTAGTATTTGATAGTAGGCTGTCATACTTTCCAGTGTGTGCAATAAATATCTGCTGCTATTTGGGGGTGTTGCAATATATAGGGGTTTATCCGTAGTTATTCTGTGCAATATATAGATATTATTACATGCAATACTGTTGTAGTCATTTGGTCTAGTGTCTAATACATCATGGAATCTTTGTGAATAGTTATGTATAATTTATGTCCTGACTCCTTCTGATTTTAACTGTCTGTGTGTATACATGTTTTTTATGGGATTACGGGTTGTTGTTCTTCAATAAAATTAATTTGAATTTATAAAGAGTATTTTTGTGTAATTGTTTATGGGGTTAATATAGGTTAATAGTTGAGGTTGACCCTATATAGGTCATTGTTGATTGGCCAAGGTTTGATGTTCTAATGTAGGTTATATAGAATTTGACTTTGACCTTCATGTCAATTTTCTTCAGCCGCTATTCAATGAAACCCTGAAACCCGGAAAACCCTGTCAGTGCACACTATGGAGAGAGCAGCTCCGGCCACACATTCCATAGTGTGCATTGGGGAGTTCAGATGCAAGCGCGCACAGATGCACCCGCATCCGAACTCTGATGTTCGATGTTTTCTGAGACCGGATGGGTCACAGAACGGCCGATCTTATACAGCGTTTCACCATAGCCTTAAGGTGCATACATATCAAATGTATCCATCTAGCATGTTGGTAGTAAGCCTGTTGGCATATGTCAAGTTAGTGTACTTCAAAAATAAAAAAACTTGCCAGTGGCAGCATGTCAGGAGCGCCAACAGCCATCCTGTGTAATACGTGCAAAAGGCACAGAGTTTTGCTGGTTTCTATAAGCAGTGTAAATTATCAATTATCAATTTATTTGGGATAGATAATTTGGGATAAATAATTTGGAACACAGTTTTACACTGTTGGTGAAATTTTTTGGATTAATAAATAAAAGGTATACTTCACTATACACTGGAATACACTTGCCATGACTGTATTGAAATGTATAGTCAGTTACACTACATAAGCCCTCAACCAGTAATAGTAGCTCTAAACCAGTAATATTGATCCCTTTGTGCCCCAAGACTGTTAAACTTTCCGCACATAGTAGATATAATTTTCATAGTGCCCCCATACTATAGTTATAGTATAGTACTTTAGCACTATGTAGTATCCTACTTTTAAAGCCACATGATAGCTAGCCTTCAATAGACCCCCAATGAATGTTTAGTCACCCTAATATTTCCTACACACAGTAACTATTACCCAATGATAGTGCCTCATGTGTACAACTTTTAATAAAGAAGCTGTAAATATGGTCACATAATATAATACAAACAAAATAATGCCCAAGATGATCTACAGCCGTTCCACAAAATATAGCCAGGGGTGGAATCACAGGAACAATCAGCATGAAAAGGGACAGCAGGGCTTAGGATATTAGATGTCCCATGGCTGCTCTCCTTGGTGCTGAACTAAAGACAGCGCTAAGTGAAGCAAATTGAAAAAGCAAAAGAAAAATCACAGACTTTTAGCTATGGGTAGTTTTATAGTGTGGGAAAATATTATTTAAGCTCTGCCAATATATGGGTATACCAATGTTCACTTTCTGCCTGGAAGGTGTAAAGTGAAGAACGTTTTTCCTAAGAAACATCTTGCAGTGTGTGGTACCCAAAGTATGTATTATTTATATCTATGTAATGAATATTGGGTGAAGTAAACTGTATACCTTATATCAGAGTGGTTTCTAGCAATGGTAAAATATTCCTACTGGAATTTTATTTGAACACCTCAGTTATGTATTTCTCACAGTTTGTTCCTGTTTTTGTAATGAGTCGTTCCCGCTGCTTTTCTATTCAGTAACCATTTACTGCAGTTACAAGTGGCAATTTATTCCAACCCCACTGTTATAGCGGTAAACAAATCCATATAATCTTCAATGACCACACTGTGCATGGTGTTGGACTGTTTTTTTTAAGCATACCCCATATGAAAGTAAAAAAGCTATCATATCCCATGAAATCTGTGGCTATGTTTGAGTAGGATACCCTAAAAAATTAAATTTTACTACTTTTATTGACAAAAAATAATAATGCACCAAAAAGGAGTTGTTTCAATAGAATACATTCTGTATGTAAAGCATATGGCTGGCACAGTAAGGCTATGTTCACACAACGTCAAAAATAGAGAAAAGGTGGCCGATTTTGATATTTTAGAAAAGTCCGTTATTTAACTGACAGCAATGGCAATGCATCGAAGTCGATGGAAAGTATTGAATAATGGTTGTTTTTACCACGGACGGCAAAATAATGAACATGATCATTATTTTCGGATGTCTTTTGCAAACAGCGGACGTTTTTTATTAGTTGCTCACACACAGTTTTTATTTTTTCACTGTTCTTTCTCTGTTTTTACTATTAAGTTCAATGGACTTTTCAATTAAGCCACACCCAATGGCTAATTTGTAATCCAAACTAGAATAACCAGTCATTGCACTAAGGGAAGGCCAGGCTGCTAAATGACGTCTGTTATTTTAGACTCAAAATGACGGATGTCACGGAGCTGAAAAAATGTTGTGTGAACATAGCCAAATACTGTAAAATAGTACTAAAATATGGCTGTATTTAAAGCGGCACTATCAGCAGGTTTTTCCCAGAGAACCTGCTAATATGCCGTAGTAGCTGTGTATGTCAGTAATACACAGCCACTACTTTTAGCCCTGTACGCCCTTGCATTGTTTCTAAAAACGCTAAATGGTCTTATGCAAATTACTAGCATAAGAGCATTTAGGGCGTTGCTTAAGCCGGAGAGCATCGGCGAGCCCCACCCAGCCTGCCCCACCCGTCCCACCCACTATGCATATTCATACATGCATAGTGGGATGTATACACAGAGGCTGTGCAGGGAAGCACAGCCGGGCTCTGGACTGGCAGCCGGACCGGCAGCTGGACCTCTCGCCCCTGGGGTACCCCTTCCCCCGTAGATCAAGCAATACACTACCCCTTCACCCACTCTGGTGTTATCAGCCGATGCTTGTAGGTTCTGTGCACTGAGGACCCGCCCCACTGGGGCTTCTGACAGAAGCCCGGACAGAAGATCAGCCCCCCCCCCAGACCTGGCAGAGCACATGGCCTGGTGCAGGGAGGGGGTGACTGCAGCAGCCACAACTACAGCCGCTCTGTGTAACTGTTGGTGTGCCGGGCACTGCCAGCCGCAGTGTGCGTGCTGACAACTCCAGGATGAGTGACTGTCAGAAGCCCCAGTGGGGGCGGGTCCTCAGTGCACAGAACCCGCAAGCAGCAGCTGATAACAGCAGTGAAGGAGGAGGTGGCGGCGCCCGGAGCGGGTGATGGGGTAGTGTATTGCTTGATCTGCGGGGGAGGGGTGCCCCGGGGGCTGGAGGTCCGGCTGACAGTCTGGTGCCCGGCCCTGCTTCCCTGCACAGCCTCTGTGTATACAGCCTACTATGCATGTATGAATATGCATAGTGGGCGAGACGGGAGGGGGGGTTGGGGGGGGCTCACTAATGCTCTCGGCTTAAGCAATGCCCTAAATGCTCTTTTGCTAGTAATTTGCATAAGAGCATTTAGCGTTTTTAGAAACAATGCAGGAACGGACAGGGCTAAAAGTAGTGGCTGTGTATTACTGACATACACAGCTACTACGGCATATCAGCAGGTTCTCCGGGGAAGAACCTGCTGATAGTGCCGCTTTAAGTGAAAAAATGGCTGTTTTTTATGTAATAAAGTGATAAATTAAAATCTTTGGGTATTGACCGTCAGTGCACACACAGTTTAGAAAATGGCCGTAATTGAGTATAAAAATAATAAATGGCCCTTTTTTCACCTGTTCATGCATGGTTGTATTTTTTGTATTTATGTGTTGGTGTTTTTGTTTTTATTTCTGTGTTATATGTGGGGGGAGTGGCTGCCTCCACCTTAAATCTTGCACTCATGGAAAATTTAAGCATGGAAGAGCTGGATCCTACATGCCCAGAATATTTAAGGTTTAAAGGTAGCCCAGGAGGGGCAGATATATACTTTAGGGTCCATCTCATCCCTTGGCATGGTGGGATGGTACACACTATTTGATCAATTAGTATGCTAAGAACCTCATTCTTTCTATATTGTTGCAATTAAAATATCAATATAATGCATAGATCTTAGTATTTGCAATGTGCTGCTGTACTTTTTTATGTTTATGTTCCTAGAACATGTCAAAGGTTTTATTGTCTGGCTCTGGGCAACAGCTCCACTGTTCCTTCCCCCGACCCCCCGTACTTCTCTCCATTGTATCTCTCACTCTTACATATGGTTAAAAAAAATACACATCTGAATGTAGTCTAACATGACGACTTTAGCTAGACTTGCTAGACCTGTATAACACACACAATTAAAGAAGTCAACATACCTTTAATTACCTTTTACAAAGAAGAACGACAATACCAGCATCTGAGCATTGATCAGCAGAATCTACTCATAGACAAACCCCCAGTTCAGATAAATAGTGAACACACCTATTCAATACTGGTTATGACGTGGCCGGGATCTGTCATTATATGGATTGCGGATTTGCTCTGTGTTCCCACTGGGAGTATAAACAAGAGCGATAAATAAACACAGTCTGTGCAGTTAAATCCACCACCAACACTGGCGTCTTAATAAAGAGTGAAGGCAGCAGATAAAAGTGTACATCTTGCTTTTGATCTGGGAACAAGAGAGGCTGTTTTTCTTATTCCCCACGGATCAATACTAATCATGCAATATAACCAGAGCAGAGAGCTGTTAACAGCCAGGGAGTGTTGCTATATTCAATTCTATTCTCCTTGATTGTATTCTGTGTCAATACACTCTGCTGGCACTAAGCAGTTCACCGTGGCTGATTAAGTTTGTACACAGCTCCTATAAGATATTAGTCTTGTTACTGATCCAGCCTTGTTTTCACCAGGAACCTGAGATCTGTAAATTCTAAGGGGATTGTCTTACAACAAACCTCATGAAAGTCTTCTAATATCTCTAATGAGGTGTCTGCTGATCTATTGCTTTTCCACCCTTTGCTTCTTTCCATTTCTTGCACTGGGATTCTTAAATCCAAATATTGCTTTTATGGGGCTGAAGGAAGTCAATAGTTGGTGTGAATCAGATAGAGACATTAGCCAAATAGAAACATAGATGTAATAGTTGGGAAGGATATTGGACTTTCAGTCAGCATTAAAGGGTTGACTTATAATGGGATCTCGTTTCAGGTTTGAATTAAGGCACAATAGGAAATTCAGTTTTAGATAAATGAAGGGACTTTTTTATTCTAGGAATGGTTTATTGTAAACAGTGATAGCTATGGGAGTGGATTGTCACTTTTCTTCACGGTCATTGGTACAGCATCCACAAAGATTAGGGAAGGATAACCATAAAGTCATGATGATAATAATTATTATTGTGATAACATACTTATGACTGTGTTCACACATGAAGTAACACAATGAAAATGCAGTGTGAATGCATCAGTTAATAGCAGTAAATGATCATTTTATTGCGTTACCACAACACTTCATTGTGGTAATTATTCATGTAATTGCTGTCCAGCCATCCTTTATTGCATTAAGGCAATGAAATTCAAAGGTCTCAGATTTGTAAAGTATTCTCGCACAGTTAAAAAAGTTGTCTATGATAAATTGACTGCAAAGTCATACTTACCTTTCCCATGTCCCCACAGCTGCCGAATCTCGGTATACCCATTCTCTGTCGTTGTCAGTGTTTTTTGAAACATCCGGTGACGTGATGCTCTCTCCAGAAACGGCAGCTTAGCACAGACAGTATGGGATCTATATGCTGAGCAGCCATTTTTGGAGAGAGTGGCACTCCCCAAAGTACTTCCAAAACACTGATAGTGGTAGAGAACAGGGGGCCGAGATCTGTTATCTGCAAGGGAGCTGGACAGGTAAGTATGTATCACTGGCATGCCTCCACAGCCCTGGCAGGATCAGCAATGATAAAATTGACTCTTGAGAAAGGAACCGGAGCGGTTCCAAAAAGTGTTGAGTCTTTTAATAAATTTTATATATATATTTTATACATATTTTAGTTTTATTATATATTTTTTTGTTGGACCTGCGCCCTCACACCCGTGTGTTTGTGGTTGGAGGAATCATTGCTCTATTGATCCCTGGAGGATATCGGGAGTGGCTGCGGTCTGTCTCACATGTGCTTCTGAGTGTTGTACCTCCTAGCTAGCACTACCTGACCAGGTGAGGGTTACCTTGTTTTCTCCTCCCCTTCGTTTTATCTGGTTGATCCTCGCCATGGATTGCTGTTTCCTTCTTCTTTTTTGTCTATATTATGAAACGGCGGCTGACGGCATTCCAACGCTCTTGCTCTATGTGAACAGGGCCTAAAGTAGACCTTGCTCACACTGAGTAGCAGCAATACAACCTCCTAGTCTTAGAAGTTATGATGATCCAGAAAGGATTATTGTACAGTATGTTAAAAATATTGTAACCTGAGGCCGTTGTAAGTTGTGGGGCAACTGTATAATATTAGCCAGTTTCTTATTAAGGACAAAAAGGGAGACAATCAAAAACTGTCTAGAGGTCTTTGTTGTCTATAGCAACCAGTCAATACTTTGTTATGTGGATACAGTGAGTATACACTAGAGATTAGTGGACTTCGAGCACATTCGGATTCGATTGAAGCCAAACTCTTGGCATTTGATTACCAAATGGTTGAAGAAATTGGATGCAGCCCAACAAACCCCCAAAAGTCCACTTATTTCTAGTAAATACTCACTGTATCCACATAACAAAGTTGTGACTGGTTGCTATAGACAAGAAAGACCTCTAGACAATTTTTGATTGTCTCCCCTATTGTCTAATTGTCTATTGACTAATGAAAAGACAAAATAAAGAACAGTAGATCAGAAAAAAAATAACCTCAAAGATGAAAAAAAGATTTCTCCAAATAAGAAAAAAACGGTGAATGGCCTGCCAAACTGAGTACTGGAACAATTCTCTTCTACTAAAACCTGTTCCATTAACTTTATGGAGAACTCCAGGGCATTCAATCATTGGTATATGACATACTGTGAAGGAGAAACAAAGCAGGTAAACTATGATAATAATTTAACTCTGCTAGCACCATCATACAGGGTTTTCAGACAAAAGGAAACAAAATCAAATGTGACCAAAACCCAAATCATTCATCCATGCATCGGTGGTTCAAGACAGCGGGTGGTCAATAATAATGAATGGTGGTGACATTATCCACATGGGGAAGGCAGTGAAAAGTTTCTACAATGTTACAATACCCTCTCATCCTATGAAGAACTAACGAAAAGTCTGGAAAGTTTTGGCACAAAAATAAAATCACAGTGAGATGTTATTAAGTTTATCTGATCACGTCTCTCATTTCATGTTGGAATACAATGCTTTAACAAAGTTACATCTAACTTCTAAGAAAAAAAAACTAAATACAATTTTTAGGCCACCTCAGATATTTTATGTCATGACCTTGAAGGGGTATTCCCAACTTGACATGGGCAGGGATTCCATCTTGCGGTGGCTGGAGGTGGTTGCTCAGTGAGCTATTTTAGACACGTAACTTAGCTCCAATAGAGGTTAGTGAGTGTGGCATAAAAGGCATAGAACCACAATCTATGCTATTTCCATACATAAAGGAAGATAGATGGTAAATAAAACAGTGTATGATAGGTCAGACATCTGAACCCACACCTGTTAACGCATAAGATATATATATATATCTATCTATCTATCTATATATATATATATATAGTAAGATATAATATAGTGTACTGATACGTAGATACTGTAAGTGTCATACAATGTCTTCCAGAATTCCATACAATAGTTACACAAAATCAACACAAGTATTGTGAGTAGAGATGAGTGCAACTAGAGCATGCTCAAGTCTGATCATTCGGCATTTGAATATCGGTGGCTGAAAAAGTTGGCAGCCATCAGTATTCAAATGTCGAACGATTAGACTCGAGCAGAATCTCAGAATTTATCAGCCACATCACAATACAATACTGTGTAATGACTGGCAGATGTGGACCCATTGTTTAACCTGGACTGGCTTTGGGCCCCTCCTTATATAGCTGCCCCTTCATTTCTATTTTTAAACCGAATACAAAACCTGTTCACTTTGAGGCTATGTTCACACTACCTAAAAGTACGGCCGTTGTTGCCATCAGCAACAACGGCTGTACTTTACGCGCATGTGAACACTGCCTCTACTTCAATGGTATCCCGGCCGGAGCGTATACACATCTGCCGGGATCCCATGTGGACCCATGTCAGTTCATAGTGTGCAGTGGCAAGTTCTGATGCGGGCGCGCTGATGCGCCCGCATCAGAATCCTGCGGCCGGAATAATCATCCGGCTAGTACTGCAGTACCGTCCGGGATCATCCAGGCAGACACCGTCTGATACAGAATGTGAACATAGCTTTAAGGTTACCACCAGGTCACTAACTCTAGAGGTGGTCCCAGTTTTGGTGGCAACAGGCCTAACAGGCCAAAGGGCACCCATGCAAAGTTCAGAGAAGTCATGTGAGAGAGGAATCCAGGTAATGTCCATGGTCTGAGCTTTCAAAACTCATTCATAAGGCTCTATTACATGGGCCTATGGTAAGGAGCAAGAAGGTCCCAACCTGTCAGGTCAGCGCTCACTTGCTCCTCATTTCCTGCTCACTGCTGGTGCTATTACACACATGGACAGAGAATGAGTAAAGATCTAAAGATTAACCGGGGAGCCCATAGTAGATAGCAGCAGGCACACTCCTACTAAATGAAGCAACTACCAGCAGACCGTTGTTATCGTCGAAAAATTTTAACATGTTGAAAGACAAGGATCTGTCAACATTGTGCATGTCGGCTGGTCATTGCCTTTTATCAGTAGCTATTACACAAAGCGACTATTGGCCATAACGGCTGATAGTCAGCCAAATACGCTTGGTGTAATAGAGCCTGTAGTTAAAGGCTAGACAAGAGATCACTGTTGGCAGGTTCAGTAGTCAGGGGTGAGCAGGGTTCAGACACTAGTATACAGCAGGGTATAGGACAGTAGCAGAGGTAGAGTTACAAAACAAGCCAGGGTCATGCACACTAATAACGTACTAAACAAATGAACACTTTTGCTGGAAAATAGTAGGAGGAACCTATTGCTTAGGTGTGTTGGGACTGGGAATGCTGCCTGATTGTGATAGCCGAGGAAGCATTCAGGTGCACGTACTGGCCCTTTAAGTGGCAGAAAGAGAGCACACACTTATTCTATCAGCAGAGCCAAGAGAAGCAGCACAGGCATGGCAGAACTATGTGGAGTGAGGGTAGTGGGTACATGTGCTACAATGCTACAACTAAACAATTACATCAATGTAAAAGATAAATACCATGTTTAAAATATTGTATAGTTTCCAACCTTTTAAATCAAATTAGATAGATCTAGTAGTAAATTACCTGTGGCTTTTCAGTATACTGGACACTACTTCTCTGCTATCAAACCTTAATTGGATTTTTTTTTACTGAATAATTTGCACCTAAACTTTAATTAGGCTATGTTCACACTATGTATATTTTTGTAAAACTACGTCCGTTTTTGCAGACAGTAGTGGATTATAATAGGTCTTTTTTTGGGTGGTAGCCCGGGGTCCTGAGCTCAATGGGGGCCCATGGTTAACCAAACAGACTTAGGCTATATTCACACTACGTATTGGACCGGCCTTTCCGTGACCCGACCGGATGATCTTTATAGCCGTAGTGTTCTGATGTGGGTGCATCAGCGTGCGCCCGCATCAGAACTCCCAATAGGACACAATGAAGCAAGCAGCCGGAGCCGCTCGCTTCATTGTGTGAACTGACATGGGTTTCTATGGCCACATTTCACTGAATTGCGGCCGCAGAAAACTGACATGTCAGTTTTTTGCGACGCCGCATGGGATCCCGGCCGGAGTGTATACAATGTGCACAGGGCCGCCGATAGGGCAGTACAACCGGTACTGCCATATGGGGCCCGGACCCTAAGAGACATGGGGGGGGGGCCCAGCGGCTGCCCCCTCCCCGACCGCTATGCTAGGGGGGCCCGCACGGCTCCCCTTGCCACCTGGGGGGGGGGGGGTTGTGCCGCTTCGGTCCGGTGAGCTTCCGGCACACGCTGCCTCTATCACTGGCCGGAAGCTCACAGCTGCAGCCCTGCGGTCCTTCTCTCCTGCTCGGCAGCGGCGCACGTGACGTCATCGCGCCGAGCAGGAGAGAAGTTCCTGGACCGCGGGGCTGCAGCTGTGAGCTTCCAGCCAGTGATAGAGGCAGCGTGTGCCGGAAGCTCACCGGACCAAAGGTGCATGGGAAGGGGGGACCTGCCAAGCCTGCCTCACCTGCCTCTGCTCCCCCAGCCGCTCCCTCTTCCCCCAGCCTCTCCTCCTGTACCCCCCCCTTCCAGCCTCTCCTCCTGTACCCCCTTCCAGCCTCTCCTCCTGTACCCCCCCCCTACAGCCTCTCCTCCTGTACCCCCCCTCCAGCCTCTCCTCCTGTACTTCCCCTCCAGCCTCTCCTCCTGTACCCCCCCTCCAGCCTCTCCTCCTGTACCCCCCTTCCAGCCTCTCCTCCTGTACCCCCCCTCCAGCCTCTCCTCCTGTACCCCCCTCCAGCCTCTCCTCCTGTACCCCCCCTCCAGCCTCTCCTCCTGTCCCCCCCCTCCTGTACCCCCTCCAGCCTCTCCTCCTGTACCCCCTGTCTCTCCTCCTGCACCCCCAGCCTCTCCTCCTGTACCTCCTCTAGCCTCTCCTCCTGCACCCCACAGCCTCTCCTCCTGCACACCACAGCCTCTCCTCCTGTACCCCTCAGCCTCTCCTCCTGTACCCCTCAGCCTCACCCCCTGCACCCCACAGCCTCTCCCCCAGCCTCTCCTCCTCTACCCCCCCTCCAGCCTCTCCTCCTGCACCCCCCTTCCAGCCTCTCCTCCTGTACCCCCTTCCAGCCTCTCCTCCTGTACCCCCTTCCAGCCTCTCCTCCTGCTCACCCAGCCTCTCCTCTTGTACCCCCCCGCCTCTCCTCCTGCACCCCACAGCCTCTCCTCCTGCACCCCCCAGCCTCTCCTCCTGCACCCCACAGCCTCTCCTCCTGCACCCCACAGCCTCTCCCCCAGCCTCTTCTCCTGCACCCCCCCAGCCTCTCCTCCTGCACCCCACAGCCTCTCCCCCAGCCTCTTCTCCTGCACCCCCCAGCCTCTCCTCCTGCACCCCACAGCCTCACCCAGCCTCTTCTCCTGCACCCCCAGCCTCTCCTCCTGCACCCCACAGCCTCTCCCCCAGCCTCTTCTCCTGCACCCCCCAGCCTCTCCTCCTGCACCCCACAGCCTCACCCAGCCTCTTCTCCTGCACCCCCAGCCTCTCCTCCTGCACCCCACAGCCTCTCCCCCAGCCTCTTCTCCTGCACCCCCCAGCCTCTCCTCCTGCACCCCACAGCCTCACCCAGCCTCTTCTCCTGCACCCCTCAGCCTCTCCTCCTGCACCCCACAGCCTCTCCCACAGCCTCTTCTCCTGCACCCCCCAGCCTCTCCCCCAGCCTCTCCTCCTGCACCCCAGCCTCTCCTCCTGCACCCCACAGCCTCTCCTCCTGCACCCCACAGCCTCTCCTCCTGCACCCCACAGCCTCTCCTCCTGCACCCCACAGCCTCTCCTCCTGCACCCCACAGCCTGTACCCCCTCCAGCCTCTCCTCCTGTACCCCCCAGCCTTTCCGTCAGCACCCCCCAGCCTCTCTGTCAGCACCCCCCAGCCTCTCCTCCTGCACCCCCTAGCCTCTCCACCAGCACCCCCAGCTGCTCCCCCTGCCCCCCAGCTGCTCCTCCGCCTGTCCCCCATCTTCTCCCCTGCCACCCCAGCTGCCCAATCTTCTCCCTGCCACCCTAGCTGCCCCCTATCTGCTCCCCCTGCCTGCCACCCCAGCTGCTCCTCCTGCCCCCCATCTACTCCCCCTGCCACCCCAGCTGCTGCCCCTGAGCTGATCCCTCTGCCCCACATTGCTCCCTCTGCCCCCCCAGCTGCTCCCCCTGCCCCTCTCACCCCAGCTGCTCCCCCCTGCCCCCATCTACTACCCCTGCCCCTCTCACCCCAGCTGCTCCCCCTGCCCCTCTCACCCCAGCTACTCCCCCCTGCCCCCATCTACTACCCCTGCCCCTCTCACCCCAGCTGCTCCCCCCCCCCCCATCTACTACCCCTGCCCCTCTCACCCCAGCTGCTCCCCCTGCCCCCCATCTGCTCCTCCTCCTGCCCCCATCTACTCCCCCTGCCCCCAGCTGCTCCCTCTGCCTCCCCAGATTCTCCCCCTGCCACCCCTAGCTGCTCCCCCTCCCCGTCACCCCCAGCTGCTCTCCTTCCCCCTGTCACCCCAGCTTCTCCCCTTCACCCCAGCGGCTTCCCCTGCCACCCCCAGCTGCCTCCCTTCCCCAGTCACCCCCAGCTGCCTGCTTGCAGACTAGTTGTGGTCAGAGAAGTCTTCTTGATTGCTGCGCCAGATGGAGAAGAAAGCAAGAAGCGACGGCAATCGGAGAAGACGTCACCTGTGAGTCATTAGTAACTGCACTGTAATCACTTCTATAGTGTGCAGAGCCTGTGTACCATTGGGGTCTATAAGGGTCAGTGTATTGTTTGCGGTAGTGTACTGACACAGCCCCGGGGTCACTACAGTACACTAGCGCAAACTTTTAAACTAGGACCCAACTACAACAGCCGCAGGCACTACAACTCCCAGCATATGCTGAGGGCTGCAGACTGTCAGTAAATGCTGGGAGTTGTAGTGCCTGCAGCTGTTGTAGTTGGGTCCTAGGTGCATTATACACTGGATGCTTTGTGGCATATAAGAATACATAGATCTGTGGGGGCTCAGTGCAGGGACGTGACCCCAGAACATCACTAATAGGGGGGATAGGGGGAGATGTTTTGTTTTATCCCCTATTAGTGCTGTTCTGGGGTCACTTCCCTACACTGAGCCCCCACAGATCTATGTATTCTTATATGCCACAAAGCATCCAGTGTATAGGACCCAACTACAACAGCTGCATGCACTACAACTCCCAGCATGTACTGACAGTCTGCAGCCCTCAGAGTATGCTGGGAGTTGTAGTACAGTGTAGACAGATGTATTGCTGGACCTTCAGGGCTGATGGTTGTCACCCACAGATTGCAGCCACCAGGAGCCTCTGCACACAGTGATTTATTACAGGGTTGTCCTCTCAGAGACTACAACTCCCAGCATACCCTGAGAGCTGTATAAATGTAGGGATTAGTCACAAATACAGATGAAATCAGGAAAGGACGGGGTCAGCATGTCGTGTCTCACTGGTTCTATATTGGTGGCCCCAGGTCCCCCAGTCCGACACTGGACAGAAGCGGCCCCCAAACTAAGACGTCCCCGGCCTCCTTCCTTCCTCCTCATTTGTTTGATGAGAACAGCGGGCATCAAGCAGAGCGACACCCAAGTGCCAGGGTATATACCATGCATGTACAGTAATGGGGGGGGGGGGCGCCTCAGCGTGCAAAGTGCCTAGGGCAGCATAAACTCTAAATACAGGCCTGGCTGCTGGCACTTCATACCAGCAGCCTATGGGAGGCCGGGCCGTGACCTCTCCGGCAGGCGTGATCATGTGACGTCATCACGCCTGCCGGAAGTCCCGTCCCTGCGGCTCGCAAGATGGAGCCCGAAGAGGAGGAAGAGCTGCTGCCTGCACAGCGCGGATTAGGTGAGTAGGATGTTTGTTTTTTTAGGGGCACCTCTGGGGGCATTATTAGTATATGGGGGCACCTCTGGGGGCATTATTAGTATATGGGGGCACCTCTGGGGGCATTATTAGTATATGGGGGGCACCTCTGGGGGCATTATTAGTTCATGGGGGGCACCTCTGGGGGCATTATTAGCATATGGGGGCACCTCTGGGGGCATTATTAGCATATGGGGGGCACCTCTGGGGGCATTATTAGTATATGGGGGGCACCTCTGGGGCATTATTAGTTCATGGGGGCACCTCTGGGGGCATTATTAGTATATGGGGGCACCTCTGGTGGCATTATTAGCATATGGGGGCACCTCTGGGGGCATTATTAGCATATGGGGGGCACCTCTGGGGGCATTATTAGTATATGGGGGGCACCTCTGGGGGCATTATTAGTTCATGGGGGCACCTCTGGGGGCATTATTAGTATATGGGGGCACCTCTGGGGGCATTATTAGTATATGGGGGCACCTCTGGGGGCATTATTAGTATATGGGGGCACCTCTGGGGGCATTATTAGCTCATGGGGGCACCTCTGGGGGCATTATTATCTCATTGGGGGCACTTCTGGGGGCATTATTAGTGTATGGGGGCACCTCTGGTGGCATTATTAGTGTATGGGGGCACCTCTGGGGGCATTATTAGTGTATGGGGGCACCTCTGGGGGCATTATTAGTGTATGGGGGCACCTCTGGGGGCATTATTAGTGTATGGGGGCACCTCTGGGGGCATTATTAGTGTATGGGGGCACCTCTGGGGCATTATTATTGGTGAACATATACAAATCAACAGCCCCCCAGACCCTCGAAATTCAATAACCCCAAACGGGGCATTGCCTAGTACTCAACAGCATTCTGAATACAGGGGAACCCCTACCCCACTCTTGTATAAGTTTTAGTCTCCATCATAATGAGCCCCGCTGGGCTTGTAGACACGCTATAAATTGTACGTTGCAGGGGTGAATATAATGCACTGCATACAGAGCACAAGAGGCAGCTATACAAGTAAGTGTCTGTATGGTGACATTTAAATTGCACCTTGTTCACATTTAATTTCTATAATTTTATAACTGTATAACAGAGGTTACATTTTAAGCCACTGGGGAAAATGGGGAATATGAGCCAGTTCTCTAGAATTGATCGGAACCAAATTATACCTCCCAGCAAGGCGTGGGGCGAACACACTATTTTTTTTTTTATTAATGTGGGGGGCCCAGACACTTTGGTTGTATGGGGCCCCGAAATTCCTGATGGCGGCGCAGAATGTGCATACGCTCCGGCCAGGATCCCATAGAAAATAAGGCAGTGTCTCACAGCGCACAAAGTACATTTACGCTGTGTGAACATAACCTTATACTTTCAGTGGAGTATTGTCCTTGGCAGAGCCGTATTACCAGCTGCTGCTGCCCTAGGCACTAAACCTAAAGACGCCCCATCTAAGGGAGCATGGGGGAGTGCATTTTCGGCCACATGCTTTTTATCTAGATGTAGAAACATTGTCAGAATTGCGTTTTTAATGGTTTTTAACTGCTTTAAACATAAATTTTCTCATAGAATCAATGATTAGAGCAGTCTGCATATTGTCTGAAGGAAAAAGGTAGGTAATAGCTCCAGGCATCACAGCCACACCAGACCTGAACAACACTGCCACACCAGACCTGACCTTCCCCCCCCCCCCCCCCACCCCACCCCACTTAAAAAGACACCAGATTTACTGGCAAGTCTGACCTGGAGGTGGGAGACTAAAAAAAAGTTGACCCCCCCCCTGCTCCCTGGTGCTGCCGCCTGCAAGGTGCTGCACTAGGCACCGGACCACGGGTGTCTAGTGGTAAATACGGCCCTGGTCTCTGGATACAATTTTGAAATGATTAGCCAAAAATTTATGCTTTTTTACCATGATTTTGCACAGGTCAGGGCAGCATGACATTATCTATCCTGTACTTTGAACACCACGCTAGTGCTGCCATATGTACAGTAGGATAAGGGGGCCCAGGCTTGGTAATCAGACTGGGGCCTATGGTACAGTTAATCTGCCCCTGATTGCCGATTGCAACAACGGCCATGATTAATGCGAAAATATACATGACGTTGCCTCCTATGGAATCCTGGCCGGAGTGTATACACATAGTATACACTCCGTCCGGGATCCCTAGTGGCGCCGTGAGAAACTTACATGTCAGTTTTCTGCGGCTGCTATTCATTGAATAGCGGCCACAGAAAACCCTGTCAGTGCACACTGTGGAGCGAGCGGCTCCGGCCGCACACTCCATAGTGTGCAGTGGAGAGTTCTAATGCAGGCGCGCATGGATGCTCCTGCATCAGAATAAAGCGGCGCTAATGATCATTCGGCCAGTACTGCAGTATCGGCCGGGATGATCTTTAATGAGACCGGCCGTTCCCTGGCCGGGTCAGGGAGCAGCCAGTCTCATACAGAATGTGAACATAGCCTTAAGGTTATTTTATTGCAAATATGCAGGGTTAAAACTTAACTCTCTTCCATAAAATGGAAGTAAAATAGAAAAGTATGAATATTTATTAATGAAAGATATATTCAGACAGACTAGTCTTTTTATACATTACTGTAGGTACAGGTTTAGGACCCTCTGATGTCAGATCAGAACATAACCCACAGTTTGGAGCAGGACTATTTTGATACATACCATTGATTGAGCTTTTATCTCATAAAAAGAATGAAAGCCTAATAGATTCAAAATCTTCGTGAACTGTCTATGGGTTTGCAAATAAGGCAAGTAAAATCCAGGCTAGATCGGATGTTTGTGCTGAAAATTGGAGGGTCTCCCTCGAGAACCACCAACTTCTTTGAAGTCAAATTTTGAAACGCAAGAACACTATGCTCATATATTTCCTCTGCTAGGGCTTGGAGACACAGCATGCTTAGATATCGGGTAAAATATTCTGCTGTATAGCTGAGATTTACAATTAGAATTTTGTTCTGTAGGTTCCAAGTATAGCGATTGTAAGACTTTGAGGAAACAATGATGCCTATACAGTCAGAAACACTGAACAATGCAAAAGGATCATTTACTACAGGGATATATGACTACGTTGTAACCGTGTAGATTAGTGCAATGCTTTGGTCTGCTTTGAATGCTAAGCAGATTGAGTAGGAGTCTAATAATCCTTCCAGAGCCATTAACATATGAACATTCATAAGAAGTCCAGCATGCTTTAAACAAGAACTCAGGTTGTAACATATAGTATTACAATCTCTGGACAAATGAGGGGGGGGGGGGGGGCTATATCATATAAGCACTGCAACATGCCAGCAGTCCCCATTATACAACAAACCATGCAGAATGAAAAAGATAATAGTTTATGACTATCTTTATAAAATATTAAAGGGAGCATTCCAGATATGTTATCCCTTTCTGATTGGTGTGGGTTACACTTCTTTGACCCCTTTGATCATTATATTCAAGTGACCAAACAGTGGTTATTGTAGCACAGCTCCATTCAAGAGAATAGGACCACAATGCTCCCACCACAGCCAGTGTGACCAGGGAAATCACAAAAAACTTTGAAAGGGATGCTCTGCTAAACGACCAATGTAGCCCCTCCATCCCAGGACTGGTTGATGTCCTAACTAGCAGGTCCCCCAGTAACCAGAAAGTAAAGGCATATCCCTGCAAGCTCCTGCTATCTCCTTCTCTAACTGGTATAACTCTTCAAGAAAATTGCATTACTTATCTTGTACTCATACTGAATCAAAGCCGGTGTTATAGCTCGGAGCTGCACTGAACATTCGCCTGCTTCAGAACTGAAGACTACAGCAACACTTGCCACTTATATGCCTGCACAAAGCCTGCTTAAAGGCTTCATTCATACATGCTGTGTTTTACACTAGATACTATACAGTTGTTAAATATAGGAAAACTAACTCCCCCTCCTAGAGTATAGTATTAGAGCTCTGCAAAGCTCTAGCAGTCTGACAAACTTGCTGACTGTTTCCAGTAATGTAAAATAGTGTACAAAGTTAAAAATGCAGAAAAGAAGCCTGTCATCACTTTCATGCTGCCTGAGCCCAGGTCATCAGGCAATCACTGGTAGCTTATTCCCCCACCCCACACCAGGGACCATCTCGATGACTATTGTTCTAGGCAGAATTAAAGTGATAAAAGGTTTGTTTTAACTTATACCCTCTATTAAAGCAGTAGGTGCAAACTGAACAAAATTTTAAATGAATAGAAATCAGGACTGTAGACCTGAAAAAATGGCACCTTATGGGATTACTCACCCACTCTTGCAGAGGTATTTAAGGTCATGAGTTCAGACTAATGCTTTTTTAGTTATTTATATTAGTAGATATATATAATAATTCATAATTATAGTAATAATGAAGCAAATGGCTTCATTAGCTCAGCAGTTGACTTATCAGACGTCTGTCTTTTAACTCCTCAGGTGCCTGGAAAAGTTGCATCCAGTCCTGAGAAACTTCTAGTTTCCCAGGACTGGATCCAGCTTTTCCCAGCACCTAGGACCTAAGCGGCACGGAGCGGCACGGAGCGGCACTAAAAAGGCAGCTGGTTGATAAGCAAACTGCTAAGCTAACAAATACATTTGCTTAATTATTACTGTATATTCGCTCATCTCTCTACCCATTATGCAAACATCAAATATCATTTTGATGGAATTTCTCTTTTTTTATTGCCCTAAATAAGATGGCCCCAATATCCTAATGACAGGAAACAATCAGAAGCATAATGAGCAACAACTGGACAATATCACCATTTCTAAGAACCAACATAATAGTGCTAGGTGTAAGAAAGCCACAAACAAACTGATATAAGAAAGCCATAACGTCTTATTTTGGTCATTTCGCAGATGATTTTTGGATGGCTGCCATTTTGCCAAAATGTTCTGCTTTATGCAAAAATAAATGAATAAAAAAGACGCTGTGTGAACATGATTATTGCACCATCTGACTATAGCCTGATTATTGCACCTACTGACTATAGCCTGATTATTGCACCTACTGACTATAGCCTGATTATTACACCTACTGACTATAGCCTGATTATTGCACCTACTGACTATAGCCTGATTATTACACCTACTGACTATAGCCTGATTATTGCACCTACTGACTATAGCCTGATTATTACACCTACTGACTATAGCCTGATTATTGCACCTACTGACTATAGCCTGATTATTACACTACTGACTATAGCCTGATTATTGCACCTACTGACTATAGCCTGATTATTGCACCTACTGACTATAGCCTGATTATTACACCTACTGACTATAGCCTGATTATTTCACCATCTGACTATAGCCTGATTATTGCACCTACTGACTATAGCCTGATTATTAAACCTATTGACTATAGCCTGATTATTGCACCTACTGACTATAGCCTGATTATTGCACCTACTGACTATAGCCTGATTATTTCACCTACTGACTATAGCCTGATTATTGCACCTACTGACTATAGCCTGATTATTGCACCTACTGACTATAGCCTGATTATTACACCTACTGACTATAGCCTGATTATTGCACCTACTGACTATAGCCTGATTATTGCACTACTGACTATAGCCTGATTATTACACCTACTGACTATAGCCTGATTATTTCACCATCTGACTATAGCCTGATTATTGCACCTACTGACTATAGCCTGATTATTAAACCTATTGACTATAGCCTGATTATTGCACCTACTGACTATAGCCTGATTATTGCACCTACTGACTATAGCCTGATTATTACACCTACTGACTATAGCCTGATTATTGCACCTACTGACTATAGCCTGATTATTGCACCTACTGACTATAGCCTGATTATTACACCTACTGACTATAGCCTGATTATTTCACCATCTGACTATAGCCTGATTATTGCACCTACTGACTATAGCCTGATTATTACACCAATTGACTATAGCCTGATTATTGCACCTACTGACTATAGCCTGATTATTGCACCTACTGACTATAGCCTGATTATTGCACCTACTGACTATAGCCTGATTATTGCACCATCTGACTATAGCCTGATTATTGCACCTACTGACTATAGCCTGATTATTGCACCTACTGACTATAGCCTGATTATTGCACCTACTGACTATAGCCTGATTATTGCACCTACTGACTATAGCCTGATTATTGCACCTACTGACTATAGCCTGATTATTGCACCTACTGACCATAGCCTGATTATTGCATCAACTGACCATAGCCTGATTATTGCACCTACTGACTATAGCCTGATTATTATACCTACTGACTATAGCCTGATTATTGCACCTACTGACCATAGCCTGATTATTGCACCTACAGACTATAGCCTGATTATTACACCTACTGACTATAGCCTGATTATTTCACCATCTGACTATAGCCTGATTATTGCACCTACTGACTATAGCCTGATTATTACACCTATTGACTATAGCCTGATTATTGCACCTACTGACTATAGCCTGATTATTGCACCTACTGACTATAGCCTGATTATTGCACCTACTGACTATAGCCTGATTATTGCACCTACTGACCATAGCCTGATTATTGCACCTACTGACCATAGCCTGATTATTGCATCAACTGACCATAGCCTGATTATTGCACCTACTGACTATAGCCTGATTATTATACCTACTGACTATAGCCTGATTATTGCACCTACTGACCATAGCCTGATTATTGCACCTACAGACTATAGCCTGATTATTGCACCATCTGACTATAGCCTGATTATTGCACCATCTGACTATAGCCTGATTATTGCACCTACTGACTATAGCCTGATTATTGCACCTACTGACTATAGCCTGATTATTTCACCTACTGACTATAGCCTGATTATTGCACCTACTGACTATAGCCTGATTATTGCACCTACTGACTATAGCCTGATTATTGCACCATCTGACTATAGCCTGATTATTGCACCTACTGACTATAGCCTGATTATTACACCTACTGACTATAGCCTGATTATTACACCTACTGACTATAGCCTTATTATTGCACCATCTGACTATAGCCTGATTATTGCACCATCTGACTATAGCCTGATTATTGCACCTACTGACTATAGCCTGATTATTGCACCTACTGACTATAGCCTGATTATTGCACCTACAGACTATAGCCTGATTATTGCACCTACAGACTATAGCCTGATTATTGCACCATCTGACTATAGCCTGATTATTTCACCTACTGACTATAGCCTGATTATTGCACCTACTGACTATAGCCTGATTATTGCACCTACTGACTATAGCCTGATTATTACACCTACTGACTATAGCCTGATTATTGCACCTACTGACTATAGCTGATTATTACCACATCTGACTATAGCCTGATTATTGCACCTACTGACTATAGCCTGATTATTAAACCTATTGACTATAGCCTGATTATTGCACCTCTGACTATAGCCTGATTATTGCCCTACTGACTATAGCCTGATTTTACACCTTATGACTATAGCCTGATTATTGCACCTACTGACTATAGCCTGATTATTGCACCTACTGCCTATAGCCTGATTATTACACCTACTGACTATAGCCTGATTTTTTCACATCTAACTATAGCCTGATTATTGCACCTACTGACTAAGCTGATTATTACACCAGTTGACTATAGCCTGATTATTGCACCTACTGACTATAGCCTGATTATGCACTACTGACTATAGCCTGATTATTGCACCTACTGACTATAGCCTGATTATTGCACCATCTGACTATAGCCTGATTATTGCACCTACTGACTATAGCCTGATTATTGCACCTACTGACTATAGCCTGATATTGCACCTACTGACTATAGCCTGATTATGCACCTACTGACTATAGCCTGATTATTGCACCTACTGACTATAGCCTGATTATTGCACCTACTGACCATAGCCTGATTATTGCATCAACTGACTGAGCCTGATTATTGCACCTACTGACTATAGCCTGATTATTGCACCTACTGACTATAGCCTGATTATTGCACCTACTGAC